>NC_068939.1:175230080-175480080 GCF_016801865.2 Culex pipiens pallens
GTGGATACGTTCTGTTGAGGGGAGATGGTTTCGGTCTTTTCGGGAGTTAATACGTTTTGGACGTTTTCTCTTCTCCCTTTATCTTACATACTTACTGTTGGTCAACTTCTTACATGCATTTTTGGAGATTTTCTTTTTAATTTCTCTTTCACAAAATATAAAGTCGAACATGTATAAGTTTTGAAAACGCTTTATTTATTACAACTGGCATTGTACAATTCATAGTTCAGGATTACCTTCGCGAAACCCGAGCGGGTAAAGATGAGAAGAAAAAAGAAGAAGTTTACTGTACAATAATAACCCCGCGAGAATTCAACTTCAAAACGTAGCGGTGGCGTTTCGAGATAAAACATAACATAAGAAAAGGAAGCAATAGTATTTTTCAAGCACGATGCTTTCGCTTCTTACCGGCCCCGAGGTGATCGGTCGGCGTCATCGGCCCCGCAGAGTGCGGCGTGAATCCGGGCGGCTGGGCCATGTACTTTTGGCGGACCTCGCGGATCTTCAGCTGCAGCTGCTGCTTGTTCTGGAAGATGTCACTGTGGGCGAGCTGTGCGGGACAAAAAAAAAGGAAGGAAGGTCGTTGTGAGGAGTTCAAGTTCCGCGGGGGTTGAAAAACGCGTACCTGGAAGTTGTTGGTGGCCTGGGACGACGGGAACATGCCGTGCTCCTGGAACAGCTGCATCACCAGGTTGCGCCGGTGCTCGAGGATCTTCCGGTGGCCCTTCTCCTCGGCCGAGTTGACCGACCGGGCCGACGGCGTTTTGGGCGTCCGCGGGGACCGGTCCGCACTGTCGGCGGCCATTTCTACAACGGAGAAGAAACCTTTGTCCGATTAGTCCGATAAAGGTCCGGGAGAGGATCGTGAAGTCGACCACCGTCGGCAATGCAAATTACCTTTGTACTGTTCCATGTTAAAGTCCGGCCCGAAGAACCGGTTGCCGATGATGTACGAGCTGGACGGAGTGGCCGTCGAGGACAGCGGCGCACTGCTGTCCGAGGTGAGCGGGGGCGGTGGGAGGGGAGGATTGTGTTGCTGTTGTTGTTGTTGCTGCTGCTGATGTTGGTGCTGTTGTTGGGATTGTTGCTGATGCTGATGTTGTTGTTGTTGCTGATGTTGCTGGTGGTGATGATCTTCCTCGATAGCTGGAATAAAAAAAAACGAGTTGATTGCAAAATTTGTGTTTTTTTGGGACAAGCTATTGAACATCTTAATTTTTAATCTATCATCGCCAAGGTACGACTGAAAATCGAGAAAATCTCGACATGTGTGCCAAGCTTGTTTTAACTTTTGTTTAAAAATTTCTAAATTTTATAAATTTCCAATTTTTATAAAAAAATTAAATTTTAAGACTTAAAAAATTTTCTTGACAAATCCATTAAAAGAAAATCCAATTACATCAAAATATTTTTTGTTATTTGACCATTTATCTTTCGTGTAACATGGCTAATTCAAAATGTCACCCTGCCAAGTACAAAAAACTCGTTATTTTAAAATGAAAATCAACTCGCCTCTTTGTATTCATAGTTATGACTTCTGCTAAAACGCTCAACCAAACCACAACGAAAATCTAGAGTTTTTTTTTAAATAGGTCCTATAAACATATGACACACAATAGCTTATAGGCCCTTTAATAAAAACTCTAAAAATGTTTGTTCTCAGTACCTCTCTATGTTATTGCAAATTGGAGATTCGGCAATTAAGTATCGGAAATCGGCAGTGACTGTAAAACTATTTTTAACTCTTTTTTATATAAAAAAGTTTTTTTTTTTCGAAATTAAGATTGTTCTATCAAATCAAGCAGTGCGTGGCCGAATGGTTACGCTGTCCGCTTTGTAAGCGGATGATTCTGGGTTCGATTCCCATCTGCTGCAACCTTCCATCGGATGAGGAAGTAAAATGTCGGTCCCGGCCTTGGTTGTTAAGCCGTTAAGTCATTCCAGGTGTAGGAATCGTCTCCATGCCATAAGTACAAACAACACACCAAACCAAGCCTACTCCGGTGGAATCGCAATCCAAAGGTCGTCAGTTCAAACACTGGGGTGGAAGGTTCCTTGGAGTAAAAAGAGGTTTGGGTGCTCTCCCCATTCAAGCCTTCGGACTCCTAGGTTCGAGCAGAAACTTGCAATAGAGACCACAAAAGACCCGGGGGTCGTTAATGTGGATGGTTTGATTTTTTTTTATCAAATCAAGCGTCCCATTTTACACATAAGTTCCTTTGACACCAAATTTCTATCTCTTCACAGTTTTGAGCTACAAATCCCCTACAAATAAAAATAATTTTATTAAGTAGAATTCAAAAATAAAATAAAAAATCTTGAAAAATCAATTAGCTGTCTTTTATTTTTTTTTGGGAAATCTACAAAATTCAGGTAAAGAAAATTTAAAAACTTCAGAAGCTAATAAAATTCAAAATTCAAAATCTTCAAAAATAAAAAAATAAGTCTTGAAACTTATTTTCATTAATTGATAAGGCCGTTGCAAATATTTTTTGGTCGGGGTCGAGGGGGAGGGCAAAAAAAATATAAAAATTGAAATAACAAGCCATGGTCTCAACATTTGAATCAAAACAGTTTTTTAAAGTGCATTTTACACCTTCCCAGTTGTTTTGCAATCATTAGTTTTCAAAATATTCAAAAGTATTGAAGAGATTTTGTATTTTTTGCCGAAACGTTGAAAAATATTTGCATCGGCCTAAACTACAAAAATTAAAATTAAAAATTAAATTCAAAAAAAAATGTAACATATTTCGTGTTATCGACCTTTCCTTTTTTATTTTTTTTTTCGGGGTTGGTATTAGTGCATTATCTACCTTTTCTCTCAACTTTTCAAAAATATTTTTGCGGGGCTGCTTTTTATTTTTGAAGTTTTTTAAAGTCGCAAAAAATATGTTTTTTCGAAAAATGCTAATAACTTGAAAATAAATTTAATAATTTCCAATTGCAAATTTGATTTTGCATCCAAATAGATTTTTGTAAATTTCTTCACAATATTTGGTTGTTTTTTCTTCAAAAACCATAGTTGTTTTTCGAAATTTTCGTATTTTTGTAACTAGTACCATCCTAGCGCAAAAGATGCCACAAGAGTCCCCAAAAACATACCTTAACAGTTGGGTCCTAGAAATAAGCTTAAATTTGTGAAATTATTGTTCACAACGATAAAGCAAATTTTTCTGAGTGCAATGACCCTTTGAACGACCGCAAAGGGTCATTGTACTTCTAATTTTATTTATTTTCATTTTTAGAATTTTTTGTGTTCTTTTTTAGAAATTTATAATTTTGATTTTTTTTTATTCCAAACTACTAATATTTTTTTTTCGAGATCTTTGCATTTTTTTTAAATTTATAATTTTTCTAAAATGTTTATTTTTGTTTTAAAAATTTTAAATTTATAAAAAAAATAAAAACATTTTTTATTTTTGGAAATATTTTAAATTTTATAAAATGTATTATTCAAAATTTAAAGTTTTTTAGATTGTTTTTTTTCAAGTTTGAATTCACTAAAATTCAAAAGATTTTTGGATTAATCCAAACATGCTAAAAATGTTTCTAAACGCAGGGGAATGCATTTTAAATTTATTTCAGTTGATTGCACTTGAGAGCGGCCGTGGCTGACTGGTTACGGTGTTCGCTTTGTAAGCGAATGGTCCTGGGTTCGATTCCCATCTGGTCCCAACGAGAAAGTATAGGAGATATAAATCTTGAAACTATGAACATGAACGAAAAATCAAAGTCGCTCGAGTCGGGGTTCGATCCCCCGTCCTTTTTTTTTTCTTAATCATTTATTTGGCTTCTTGTTTTTAACATTTTTGGGCCAGGTGTTGCGTCAATGGTACACTACTTTTTCTTCAATTTTCTCCTTGCTTTCTGAACGCAAAAAGAAGAAGTTGAAACTTTCAACTTGGGTGGTTGAAATAAATTTTCGTAGTCGATTGTGTCCATCAAACTTTCGATCTTGCTTGGTGTTGTTATTTGGTGTGGATTTTCTTCTTCGATGCTGGTGTCGATGCCGAGTTTGGAGGTCTGCTTATCGTGCTCAATTGTTTCGTGCGGGAGTGGTTTTTCGGTTGGATTCTTTTGTTGTTCTGCGTCTAGTGGTGTGTTGCTGGTATTGGTGTTCTTCATCTATGCAGTGTTACATTTTTGTCCCGTGTGCAATTTGCTGTAACAGTATCGGCATGTTTTGATTTGGCGATTGTGCTTTATGTACGCTGTTTCTTTTTCAATTTCCAAAAAAGAAGGTATCGGTGCCACGATTTTCATCCGCACAACCCTCACACCGTTAGGGATGCCGGGAAAGAAATCCTTCCACACTTCATCACGGATTGATAGCACATCTCCATATTGCTGGAGATGAGATGCTATCAGATGGTTGGCATTTGTGGTGGTAAATCGTGCACTTTTACCTCTGTGGCACCGTCTTCCACAAAAATGGGGATGAAGTACTTTTTGTTCTGGTGTGCTATGCTGTGTTTCATGTTGTGTTCCTGAGAAATCATGTAGGCTAGCTGGGATTGTTGCGGTCTCGATGATCACTTGGCTCCTGGAGATGTTCCATTGCAGGTTATGTACAGCAGAAAAATCCAGCTGAACGTCCTTTGTGAGGAATGCTTTGATTTTGTCGATATCTGGAGCTACTGGTAGGACGTTCATGTCCACAACCAGCGAATTCTTGCGGTAGGTCGTCATCACAGATGGTCACTTGTGCGCGAACAATATATGGCCTTGGGCCACGACTGTCTCACTTATAGAAGGCGAAGAGTAGCACGAACGCGCGATACACGTCCGCTATGGCTGGTGTCTGAGTCTCGAATGATCCCCCGTCCTTAGGATTGGTAAGCAAAAATGCTAACCACTAGGCCATCGCGACTTGGTGAGCTATGACTGGAATTAGGAATACTGTTACTATATACGCGCTGGGTCCTTGTCCATAGGGACGTGGCGTTACATCGTGCTGCCATTTGGTTTTTTGAAGTGCAAGAGTGGAAAAGTGCTGAGTCATCGTCTAAAAATAGACGGCGTCCTATCTCGCCCAGCAAAATGAAGTCGATAAAGTAGTCGGTTTCGATGGAGAAAAAGTGGAAAACGTGGTCTAAAAATAGCGACGTCATCCCCCTATTTGACAAGGGTTCAGAAGTTCTAAATAACGTTTGAATCCGATTGGTGCAAACGTTCTTCAGGGCGGGGCTTGTCGATAAAGCTGATTTTACCTCGCGCTCGGCTAGCCAGCGTAGAAATAGGGACGTGGCGTAACATCGTGCTGCCATCTGGTTTTTTTAAGTGCAAGAGTGGAAAAGTGCTGTGTCATCGTCTAAAAATAGACGCCGTCCTATCTCGCCCAGCAAAATGAAGTCGATAAAGTAGTCGATTTCGATGAGAAAAAGTGGAAAACGTGGTCTAAAAATAGCGACGCAATCCCCCTATGGGTCACCGAAGCTCTGCAGAGCTAACACCTTCCAAATGCCTATGCGAGTTATTTGCATGTATAGAATGTAGATCTAAAAATACATGGAAACAACTCAATTTGTAAGAAGCGACCGCGTGGTCCCGTTTGGTTGGTTGCTTACACACACACACATACACACGCCCTCTTTTTGGATGATTCTACAATTTTTTTTTTTTGGTTAAACTTTGCGACTATTTGTGATATTATTGTTCACAACGATAAAGTTTATTTTTGTGAGTGCAATGACCCTTTGAACGACCGCAAAGGATTTTTAATTCAATTTTAAAAAGTTAACTTCACGGCCCTTCTTGACCGAAAAGGTCCTACTTGACAGCTCGTTCCAAGGGGACCATAGTTGATCCATCGAAAATATGTTGTCTTGTCAATAATTTTTTGTGCGTTGAATTGAAAGAAGTGATCAGAAATGGTTTTCAATCGTGTTTTTTACCGTTGTACATACATTTTTTTCATAGGGCTTTAGTACCCAATTTTAAAATTCTAAAATTCTAAATCTTGATTTGAGAGTTCAACTTTTAGTGACAAAAAGTGAAATACAAATTAAGATTTTTTAAACCTAAATATGTTTTTAAAAATCAGGTGGAAACATGTTTGCTTTCGGAACATTTTTGTGTCCCGTTTCGATTTTACACCAATGTGTTGGTTGCCAAATTTGTCGACTTGCCATAGCATTGTCGTTCGGATGCCACATCGACAAACATCGTAGAGAAGTGCGCTCTCCAAACTTCGACCGACGTGCCTTCCAAGCGATGATGCCATGGGAAGGGCTTACACTACATTTGTTTTACTTACGTGTTTTAAGCTGTTGTTGTTGCTGCTGCTGATGCTGGTGGTGCTGCTGTTGCTGTTGCGATTGCTGCTGTTGCTGCTGCTTCTTGCGATAGTTTTGGGTAAAGACCCGCGGCGACGATGGCACTGAGATTGCACTGGGCGATTGGCACTCTTCCGGTTTGAACTGGGGCAACGTTTTGAACTTTTTCTCAAAGTCCACCGTTCGGAGCACGCTGCAAAATTAGAACAGAATAAGATTAAATGTGACTTGGGCATTTCGTTGCTTCGAACTCACTTGTCCATGTCGTCCGGTTTGACCTTTTTGAAAAAGTTCTTGGTCTTGGTGGTCGGCGAGATCTGCGGGCTCTGGAAGTCGTCCAGGAAGGCGGACGTGGGCGTCGGCAGGGCCGACGGTGGCATCTGCGTGGCCGAGAGTGGCGGTCCTCCGTCGCCGTCGGAACCGACACTGCCCGTGGGCGACGAAGCGCAATCGCCGGCCCCGTTGCTGTTGGTGCTCATTTGGCGCCGCTGCAGCGGGGCACGACCGAGCTGGGCCGGAGTCGGGGCCAGGATGAACTTTTTGCTCTCCGGTGCCTGGTCAAAGTCGTCGTCGGTCTCGTCGGAGGCCACCGGGACGGGCTGGTCAGCCGAGAGTGGTGCCACAGGAGCGCTCGAGGAGCACGAGTTGGGCGTGACGGGAAGATTGCGGCCTCCCCCTCCCCCGGGACCTCCCGGCGATTCCGGTGGTTCCTGCTTGATGCTGATCAGCTGCTGCTGGGGTTGCTGCTGCTGTTGCTGCTGGTGGTAGCCCTGTGTAGTGTTGGCGGCGGTTGAGATGAGAAGGTTCGGTATCTTTCCTTGTATCAAATATTGTACTGGTTGGAGTGTGTTGGTTGTGGTGGAGGTTGTACTTGATGATATGGCTTGCTTCAAGTGCTGTTGCTGTTGCTGCTGCTGCTGACCCTGCGTGGTTAGTGCGTAAGCGGTTGAAGCTGATAATCCTGGCACGGTGGAAGAAGTAGAAGAGGAGGAGGAGGAGGACGAGGAGGAAGTTTGGGACGATGGGGTTAGGGAGGCGGACGAGGACGACGACGACGACAGGGAGGTGGACGGGGAAGCGTAGAGTTTTGAGCGATCGCTCAGGGCGTATTGCTGGCTGTCGGGTAGGACGAATGCAAACTGGAATCGAGTCAGAGAGAGAGAGAGAATGGAAAAAGGTAGAAACAGTTGAGGACCAGATCGATGTTAAAAAGATGTGAAGAAAAGGGGGGAAGGAAATGTTAGAATAAGCGATTGCGGGATTGCAAGTCACCAAAGCTCTACCCGATCGTCCTGATTGAGAACTCTTAACCCTCTACTGCCCAAATTTTTTTTTCGAAAATATTTATTTTTCCCGTGTTCAGGAGGTCATTTTGAGCAACTTTTGTTCTTGTTTATGTTTACTTTACTTTTCTTGTTTTATGTTTTTCTTGTTTCATTTATAGTATTTTAATTTGTATTTATCTAATTTAGTTTATGTTTGTATTTGGTAGTATTTGGCCTACTCTACCACCTAATATAATTACATTTCGCCTATCTAATTTTTTCATGTTTTTACAGTCACTTTTTCAATTTTTTGCACGTTTTTCACATTTTCTGCTATAGAATCGCACCATCATCATTTAAATTGCAAAAAAATGCGTAGAGGCATAGTCTGGGACACTACAAAAATTACTGCATACTTCTTTTTATTGAAAATATAGGAAATGTTAGTAAAAAACACTGCCAAAGTTGACCCCTAAAAAATGAAATTTTTAAAAACATTGGCAAAGTCACAGAAAACAAGTTTAACTTTCAACCCTGAAATTTTCTAAAATTTGAAGAGTTCTTCTTTCCAATGCTTTTTAAAGATCAAAAATCGGTTGGAAAATTGATTTTTGGCGATTTTTTAGATCGAAGCCCGTCTAAAGGCGGGGTTAGATTGTAGAGGGCTAATCCTTACAACTTAATAGAAACTTTGTCCGGCCATTCCTTATGACCAAACCATTTTTTAATTTTATTTATTTTTATTTTTAAAATTTGTTGTGTTCTTTTTTAGAAATTTATAATGTTGAAATTTTTGTTTTTGATTTCAAATTACTAAAATCTATTCTCTTGAGATCTTTTATTTTTTTTTAAATTTATAATTTTTCTGAGATGTTTAAATTTTTTTTTAATTTTCTAAGGCCGATGCAAATATTTTTAAAAGTTTTTGTCCCTCGGCTCTGGCCGGAGTCGAGGGTGGGAAAAAAAATAAAAAAATATATAAATATTAAAATAACATGTCATAGTTTCAACATTTGCATGGAAAAAGTGTTTTAAAATGTATTTTACACTAGTTCAGTTGTTTTGCAATAAAAGTTTTCAAAAAATGAAAAATATGACGAAAACAAACATTTTAGCGAAAAAAAAACTTTAGCGATAGTAGACATCGAAAATTTTCAAAAATTCAAAAGATTTTCAAATCAACCCAAACATGCTAAAAATGATTCTAAACGCAGGGGAATTCATTTTAAATTGATTTTAACTAATTGCACTTAAATTTTCATAAGAATATTGAAGTTTTTTGAAAAAATATTTTTTTGCCTCCTGATTTTTCGGGCCAACTTTTAAGGGGGAAGGGGGGGGGGGGGGGATAAAGCTTTAAATAAAATTTGTACCAGCCTAATTTATAAAAAAAACATTTATTTTTTATTTTTGTAGATATTTTAAATTTTTTTAAATGTATTTATCAAGATTTCAGCTTAACGATAAACGCCTGTGGTTCCGTTGACGAAACCGCAAGGTTTAAGAGGGCCACATTATAAGGTGTGATTCAACTTTCAACTTTTTTAATTGTTTTTTTTAAGTTGTGAATTCACTAAAATTCCAAAGATTTTTGGATTAATTCAAACATGCACAAAATGTTTCTAAACGCAGGGGAAAGCATTTTAAATGTATTTCAGTTGATTGCACGTGAATTTCCATTAAAAATTTAAATTTCTTTGATTTTTTTGTCCATTAATTTTTTTGGCCATCAATTTGTTATGAGGTTTATGGGTCATTACAGGTCAACTGGGTACACTGGGAACGTTCTGCGCAGAGTTCTGCGCAAAATCAAACTTTTTTCAGTAATATCGCAGTATCTCGCCAATAGTTCATTTTAGTTTGAGGTTTACATTGATTATTATGTAAAATTGTCCGAGCAACACGATGGTGAAAAAATAAATATAATAAAAATATAAGGAATTGGTCAAAACTGAATTTTTCTACTTAAAACGTTAAAATATAGTATTTAAGGGTTTAAATTTTAATTTTATCGAATTCCTTGGACAATTTGCTATAAAATGCAACCTTTAGACAGATTTTTTCTCAAATAGTTGCAAAGTTATGATTAAAAGAAAAAAAAAGTTTTTTTTAGAAAATCGGTGCCAACAATAGAGGGATGGTCCAATTAGCACCAAACTTGGGATTTCTGTTAACAATCGATAGATGAACGTTCCAAGTTTGGTCGAAATCGGTGAAGGTCGAGTCCAAAAGTGTACTCAGTTGACCTGGAATGACCATTATACATTTTTAAGCTTTTAAATTTACTTTTAAAAAATGCTGACTTTAAAATGTTTCAGGATTTTTGCGGTTTATTTTTAAAATTTAATAAAATTATCAATTTAAAAAAAAAAACAAAAACAAAAAATATCAGATCGTCAAATTTAAATTTCCAAAAAAAAAGTATCCACGTGGTTTATGGATGGTCCCTTTCATAATTTAATTATTTCATGATTTAAGAATTTCTTAATTTATTAATTTTCTAATTTCATATAAATTCATAATAAATTCGTAATTTCGTGTTTTTATTATTTTAGTTTTTCTAGTTTTAGAATAAAGAATATTCTGTTTTTTTTTTTATTTGAGAAAATTAAAATTATTGATTGTGTGGTGTGCGCGCTTGAGGTTCTTTGAGAAAAAATAAAAATATTCAAAAAGTTAAATTAAATGGATTAAAAATGTTTATTCAAAAACTTTTAACAACAATTCTTTATTATAAACAAAATGAAGAAATCATGAATTCAAAATTTCATAAATAAAAAAAAATAACAGGAAATTAGAAATTCTTTAATTCTCAAGCAAGAAATACTAAAGTTTCAAAATTTTAAAATCATAAAAGTACGAAATTATGAAATTCTGAAACAGTGAAATTATGAAATTAGAACATTAGAAAATTATAAAATTAGGCTGGTACGAAGAATGTTTTGAATGTTTTTCTTAAATTCTTGAATTTATAAATTCTTGAATTTATAAATTCTCGAATTCTTAAATTCTAAAACTTTTAAATTCTTTAATTAATAAACTCTCAAATTCATAGATTCATAAATTCCTAAATTCCCAAATTCCCAAATTCCCAAATTCCCAATTTCCTAAATTCTAAAATTCTAAAATTCTAAAATTCTAAAATTCTGAAATTCTAAAATTCTAAAATTCTAAAATTCTAAAATTCTGAAATTCTAAAATTCTAAAATTCTAAAATTCTAAAATTCTAAAATTCTAAAATTCTAAAATTCTAAAATTCTAAAATTCTAAAATTCTAAAATTCTAAAATTCTAAAATTCTAAAATTCTAAAATTCTAAAATTCTAAAATTCTAAAATTCTAAAATTCTAAAATTCTAAAATTCTAAAATTCTAAAATTCTAAAATTATTAAATTCTTAAATTCTTAAATTCTCAAATTCTTAAATTCTTAAATTCTTAAATTCTTAAATTCTTAAATTCTTAAATTCTTAAATTCTTAAATTCTTAAATTCTTAAATTCTTAAATTCTCAAATTCTTAAATTCTTAAATTCTTAAATTCTTAAATTCTTAAATTCCTAAATTCCTAAATTCCTGAATTCCTAAATTCCTAAATTCCTAAATTCCTGAATTCCTAAATTCCTAAATTCCTAAATTCCTAAATTCCTAAATTCCTAAATTCCTAAATTCCTGAATTCCTAAATTCCTAAATTCCTAAATTCCTAAATTCCTGAATTCCTAAATTCCAAAATTCCAAAATTCCAAAATTCCAAAATTCCAAAATTCCAACATTCCAAAATTCCAAAATTCCAAAATTCCAAAATTCCTAAATTCTTAAATTCTTAAATTCTTAAATTCTTAAATTCTTAAATTCTTAAACTCTTAAACTCTTAAACTCTTAAACTCTTAAACTCTTAAACTCTTAAACTCTTAAACTCTTAAACTCTTAAACTCTTAAACTCTTAAACTCTTAAACTCTTAAACTCTTAAACTCTTAAACTCTTAAACTCTTAAACTCTTAAACTCTTAAACTCTTAAACTCTTAAACTCTTAAATTCCTAAATTCTTAAATTCTTAAATTCTTAAATTCTTAAATTCTTAAATTCTTAAATTCTTAAATTCTTAAATTCTTAAATTCTTAAATTCTTAAATTCTTAAATTCTTAAATTCTTAAATTCTTAAATTCTTAAATTCTTAAATTCTTAAATTCTTAAATTCTTAAATTCTTAAATTCTTAAATTCTTAAATTCTTAAATTCTTAAATTCTTAAATTCTTAAATTCTTAAATTCTTAAATTCTTAAATTCTTAAATTCTTAAATTCTTAAATTCTTAAATTCTTAAATTCTTAAATTTTTAAATTCTTAAATTTTTAAATTCTTAAATTCTTAAATTCTTAAATTCTTAAATTCTTAAATTCTTAAATTCTTAAATTCTTAAATTCTTAAATTCTTAAATTCTTAAATTTTTAAATTCTTAAATTTTTAAATTCTTAAATTCTTAACTTCTTAAATTCTTAAATTCTTAAATTCTTAAATTCTTAAATTCTTAAATTCTTAAATTCTTAAATTCTTAAATTCTTAAATTTTTAAATTTTTAAATTCTTAAATTTTTAAATTCTTAAATTCTTATATTCTTATATTCGTATATTCTTAAATTCTTAAATTCGTAAATTCTTAAATTCTTAAATTCTTAAATTCTTAAATTCTTAAATTCTTAAATTCTTAAATTCTTAAATTCTTAAATTCTTAAATTCTTAAATTCTTAAATTCTTAAAAACTAAAATTCTTAAATTCCTAAATTCTTAAGTTATTAAATTCTTAAATTCTTATATTCTGAAATTCTAAAATTCTGAAATTCTGAAATTCTGAAATTCTTAAATTCTTAAATTCTTAAATTCTTAAATTCTTAAATTCTTAAATTCTTAAATTCTTAAATTCTTAAATTCTTAAATTCTTAAAAACTAAAATTCTTAAATTCCTAAATTCTTAAGTTATTAAATTCTTAAATTCTTATATTCTGAAATTCTAAAATTCTGAAATTCTGAAATTCTTAAATTCTTAAATTCTTAAATTCTTAAATTCTTAAATTCTTAAATTCTTAAATTCTTAAATTCTTAAATTCTTAAATTCTTAAATTCTTAAATTCTTAAGTTCTTAAACTCTTAAATTCTTAAATTCCAATCTGTGCATCAGCTTTAAGTTTGATCTGAAAATTTTGAAAATATGTTAATTCAAGGGATCGTGCATAAATGACGTGGCCCTCGAATTTGGAATTTTTCAGACGTTTGAACATTCTAACACTCCAACTCCCTTTTAAAACGGTAATTTCAACTCGCAAGTTCTCGTTACGATTTTTTCCAGTGATTTTTAAGGATGTCTAGATGTTCCTAGAACTGTGCAGAACTCGATTTGATCAAATCTGTATATTTTGCAACAGAAAATATCGTTCCAACCTTATTCTGCGCGTGTAAAAAAAATCGCTCAAAATTCCGTGTAGTAGTAAGGACGAAGTAAGGATGTGAAGAAAAATGTTTTGCCATCAAATAAAAAAAAAGCTTATTTTTGAGTCAATTGGACGACTTTCCAGTAGCACCGTTGCTCGGTCGGCACATCGCCGTCTGGTCTGACTCACCTGCGAGTTGTTGGCGTTGACGGCAAACATAAACTTTTGCCGTCCGGCGGCCGCAGCCAGCAGCTGGTTCGGCGTCAGTATTGCTTGCTGCTGCCCTCCTCCATTCTCCGCGGAGAATTGCTGTTGTTGGTGGTGGTGCTGTTGCTGCTGCTGCTGCTGGAGTCCCATGGCCGACGGTGACGGCACAACTGTTGAATTTGTTGGATTAATCATTATAATTGATTGCTTGATATGGTTCTGGTTGAGGTTGTTGTTGTTGCTGCTGTTAGTGGTGGTGGTGATACTATTAGAGTTAGTAGAAGAAGTGGTGGTAGAAGTGGTACAAGTATTAACGAGCAGCTTCTTGGGCGTTCCGGCGTCACTCTGGTGCTGCAGCAGCTCGTTCAGGGAGGCCTGCGTGAGGACGATGATGCCACCGCCGTTGGTGGACGGCGTCGTCGTTACGGCCGGTCGAATCGTGGGCCGTTCGATTAGGATCGTTTCGTACACGACGCCGGCGGCGTCCTTTTCCAGCTTGATCTTGCCGATCAGCGGCTTGGCCTGCGGCAACTGCTGGCCGGTTCCAGTTCTGAAGATGACCATGCTGCTGCCGTTGGTGGCGGCGGTGCCGCCGTTTGCGGTCTGCGTTTGCACCACTGACGGGACAGTTACAACATTCACAACATTCAATGGCTTGTTATTGGCGACTGAGGATTGCGTGGTGTGCGCGTGATGAGCAATAGTACTGACGCTACTGTTACAGTTACTGTTATTATTGCTATCGTTATTTACAACATGAACAGCGGAAGAAGTAGAAGTAGTAGTAGTTTGGATGCAGAGTGTTTTGGATGAGGAAAGCTCATGAGTTGAATGTTGATGGTTAACATCTAGATGAGTTGTTGTTGTTGGAGGATGGTGAACGAGATCGTTATCATTGATATTAGTAGTTGTAGTAGTATTGCTATTGTTATTATTATTAATATTACTCTTCGTACGACTAGTGCTCACAACATCCATCAATATTTTACCTTGTTTCATGCTCATCACAATAGTGTTGTTGTTGTTGTTGTTGTTATTGCCGTTAGCATTGCTTGTACCGCTAATGTTAATGTTGTTGGTGTTAGTAGCGTTAGCACCGTTAGTACCGTTTACGTTCGCGATCGTGTAACAGATCGGGTTCAAACTAATCGATTTACATTGCGACTGAGGTGGAGGCGGCTGCTGCTGCTGCTGACTTTGGTGCTCCTTGATCGAGGCGGTTGAAAAGTTGAAAATGTTACCACCACCGTTCGTGGTGACCACCTTGCCGTTGTTGTTGTTGTTGTTGTTATTGCACATGTTGTCCGTCGGTTCCGATTTGATGGCGGTCGGAGTCGAGACGCCCTGGTACTGGTCCTGCTGTTGCTGCTGCTTGGCGATCGTTTTCGGGCTCTGGGGCATCGTCTTGAAGGCGCCACCTGGGGGATTTTGAGGGAAGTTTAGTGCTTGAATCACGAGGTTGAATAAATCAATTATTTAAAAAAAAATCAGGAATCAAACATCAGAAAATTTAAATTCAAATTTTTAAAACTGTAAGTATTTAAAGTTTAAGTTATATTTACTTTGTTCTTTTGAATTTCAAATCATGTGATTTTACTTTGTATTTTGTAAATATTTGCAAGTTTTTTTTTAATTTAAATATATATTTTTTTTCAAATTTAGGTTCAAATCTGGAGTTTTCTTTTAAAAGGTCCAATAAACCAAATTTCCAGTTTTTGCTTTTTGGGTGTTTTTTGAAACCGCCTTGAGTCAGGGGTATTAAAAAACACCCAAAAAGCAAAAACGGAAAATTTGTTTTATTGAACCTTTTCAATAAAAACTCCAGAAATCTAGGTTGATTTAATTTCTTTTAAGTTTTTTTTAAATTTTTAATGAAAATAAAAAAAACTCTTAAAATTTCTTAAATTTAGAGTCTCAATTAAAATTTTTTAAATTAAAAATATGAAATTTAATTTCAACATTTCAAAATCCTCAAATTAAAATATTTAAAAAAAATAAAATCTAATTATCTAGTTCGATTTTTGGAGATGATTATCATAAAATTTTACATAAGAATCTCATACTTGACAATGATCCGCCACATTTTACGCCACCATTTGGCGGAATTTTGAAATTTTTGCTTTTCTCCATTAATTTTTTTCAATTTTTCCCATGCAAACTTCAACGATAAAAAGCGACCCTTAACCCTTAACCGATTTGGCTCAAAATTGGAACAGTAACTTATTTTTACCTAAAGAATCGAGCCAGGAGGTATCTCTCACGATTTTCCAAAAAATATTTTTTCTTGTCACCCTAATGTACATATTTGTAGGTTAATAAGATGTGATTTTTTCAAACTCAAGGCATTATTTTTATTCTATGCATTTTCTTTTTTTGTACACCTAAACAATAGATTTTTTTTGAAACTTTGTTACCTATCATTTTTTTATGTTTTTGAAATTTTATATTTGTTTTTGAAATTTTGTTTTTATATTAAAATTGTTTAATATTTAATGCAACCATTAACAAAAGAATATTTTCTTTGTAGTTTTTTAATGTTTAAATACAAGTTTGTATTTTTCTACATACCATCTACACCAGCGATTCTCAACCTTCTTCTAGGCCGGTACCCCCTGCCATGTAAATCAAGTAGGCCCGGTACCCCCGTTGAGAATCGCTGATCTACACAAATTGAGAACAGGGTGACCACTCAAATTCCATTTTCAAATTCCCGACTTTTTCCCGACTTTTTTCCAGAATTTCCAGAATGCTCAAATGATAGGCATTTCTTATCTAAAGAATGATTTCAAACAAAAAACTTTCTATAAGAACAGTCAATATGACCCAGCGAAAAAAAAATCACAATGAATTTTGAAAAAAACCAAATATAGGCATTTTTTTGTAAATACAAAAACTAAACAATAAATAAAAAAAAACACTTCAAAAATGGAATTTCATTATTATGATTCAGAGCAGAAACACAAACAATTAGTCTTTGAAAAAAATAATCGAAAGTTCAACAATACTTCTAATCTCCATGTTATTTTTTAAATTGACAAATGTATAGTTTTTGATACTTCGTTTCAACTGAAAATGACAAAAAGTTAAAGATAACTGAACTTATAATAGCGTTCCTATTTTTTTCAAAACTGCATCATATTATAAATCAAAGAATGATTGAAACACTTCAATATTTTCTTTATGTTTCCAAAACGGAAAGAAGTTTTTCAATTTTGGATTTTATTCGATATTTAAGTTTTCCAAGAACTGAAAATCAAGCTTTATCTATTTACCCATACTCACAAAAAAAAGTTCAAGGGCAACATTTGGAAAAAAAATATTTTAAATTACTAAATAAATTTAGTTAAACAATTAAAAATATTCACCAAAAAAAAAAAAAAAAAACGATGACAAACTCAAGTTGGAATCTGTTACCAAATATCCAATTATGTGACAAAATGTTATAGAATCGTAATTCTAAGCTGGCCATTAGGCTCTATTTTTATATTAGTTTTTCATTAACTTTACCTCTTGTTTGATGAACAAAAATTAAAGCAATCATTTGATTCATAAAAAATATTATGAAAATCTGTGTCAAAGACTCCAATATTCATTAAGATTTTGAATGCCTTTAAAAGCTTTTCTATACTCAAATATATTGAAATAGTGAAAAGAACCTTAAATTTAAAGTAAGTTACTAAAGCAGAAATGAGTGAATTCAATTTGAAAATTTTACAAAATATTACAAAATTATTCACGAGTTAAAAAATAATTTTCAATCAAGTATGCTCAGTATTCCCGACTTTTCCCGACTTTTTGACAAAAAATCATAAATTCCCGTCTTTTTCCCGATTTTTGGCGGATTTTGGCGAATTCCCGACTTTTTCCCGACTTGAGTGGCCACCCTGATTGAGAATCTAAATAATAAAAAAACCTAAACAAAAAAAAATTAAATGAAAAAAGGAACCGTTACATACATTGAAAAACTCTAAAAATAGGTTAATTACAAATCAAAAATGTTGAAGTCAAAAATGTAATATAACAGAAATTCCCCACGAAAACAGCACGATTCGAAAAAAAAGTTCTCCGATCGAGCTCAATTTTCTTCTGGGGGATCCTTGGCCGAAATAATTAGACCCTTATTTTTTTGTTTGGCAATTAGGGTGACCTACGCCGTGTTAGGGTGGTTCGAAAAATGGCAATTTTCGTCGATTTTCGCAAAAACCACTTTTTTCAAAAAATCCTATCTTCGCGCCATTTCATCCGATTTTAGCTGTCCTAGACGCAAAAGAAAGGTGATTAGTTTGGCTATTTGGGAAAAATAGTAAGAAGATTCAAAAATAGCTTAACATTTGAAAAGGTCGTATGAAAATTTAAAATGCTGTTTTGAAGGTCTCGGGACCAAAGAGCCTATGTCTGAAAATATTTTTATCGGATTCCTCGGAAAATTTCACATTACTTATCAAAAAATGGTGTAGTTATGTTTTCGATGCTCTGAGATACGATTTTTTGAAAATAAAAACTGGATTTTTCGACGCGCCACGCGCAAAAATGGAAAAATGACGAACACGGGAAAAAATCGACTTTTTTCACTAAAACTGCGATAACTTTAAAATTTCAGAGATGACCTATACATGTTAGGGTACCAAAATTTTCGTAATTAAAAGACGCAACTATTGGTACCATAACATCTATAGGTCATTGCCGAAATTTTAAAGTAATCGTAGTTTTAGTGAAAAAAGTCGATTTTTTCCCGTTTTCGTCATTTTCCTATTTTTGCGCGTGGCGCGTCGAAAAACTCAGTTTTTATTTTCAAAAAATCGTATCTCAGAGTATCGAAAACATAACTTCACAATTTTTTTATATGTTATGTGAATTTTTCCGAGGAATCCGATAAAAATATTTTCAGACATAGGCTCTTTGGTCCCGAGACCTTCAAAACAGCATTTTAAGTTTTCATACGACCTTTTCAAATGTTAAGCTAGATTTTTGAAACTTCTTACTATTTTTCCCAAATAGCCAAACAAATCACCTTTCTTTTGCGTCTAGGACAGCTAAAATCGGATGAAATGGCGCGGAGATAGGATTTTTTGAAAAAAGTGGTTTTTGCGAAAATCGACGAAAATTGCCATTTTTCGAACCACCCTAACACGGCGTAGGTCACCCTAATGGCCAAACAAAAAAATACGGGTCTAATTATTTCGGCCAAGGATCCCCCAGAAAAAAAATTGAGCTCGATCGGAGAACTTTTTTTTCGAATCGTGCTGTTTTCGTGGGGAATTGCTGATAAAATAAAAAATATAGAAATATGAACTCAAAAAAAAAAAAAAAAAATTATTACAAAACTCAAAAACGGCAAAATTTTAATTAGATTGTTTAGTATTAAATTAGTTTGTTTTATGTATACTAAAATATTGGTATAGATTTTAAAACTTTGAAATTCTTAGAATTTGAATATTTTTTTATTTAATATTTTTTATCATTATGTTTTATAATATTTTTTTTGACGGCGGGTGCAAATATGATTTGCTTCGGTGTTTGTCCCCAGCTGTGGAGACACCCTAAGCTATAACTACAAATTTGCCGAAGACATCAAATCGTTCAGAAAATCCGTTCTCAAGATATTTTTTTTTTGCACAAAAAGGCTATTAAAATGTCCAAAAATCTGTATCTTGGAAACAGTTTTTTCAATCGGAAAATATTTTTTGAAAAATGTTATTTTTGGAAAAACTTCATTTTTAAAATGCAAAATAAAATTTTCAGTCTTAAAAATCAGGTATTTCATGAGAAAAAAAAAACACTGCAAAAAATATTTTTGAAAAATAATCAAAACACAAATCTTACAATTGTCGTTTTTGTCTTTGTTCATATTGGACTGTTGGTTGCTGAGATAAAGCCTTTTAAAATTCAAATTTTGTGGCAAGTGGATTTCAGGAGTTTTTTTTTAAAGGTCCAATAAACAACTGTTTTTTTCCTTCGGAATGTTTTTGAATACAGTCTAGACTCGATTATCACGAATCACAATTTTTTTTCGATGTCTTATTTTTGATGGACGAGTTCAAGTATGTTCAAGTTCAACCAAACGGGACCACGCGGTCGCTTCTTACAAATTGAGTTGTTTCCATGTATTTTTAGATCTTCATTCTATACGTATGCAAATAACTCGCATAGGCATTTGGAAGGTGTTAGCTCTGCCGAGCTTCGGAGACCCATTTCTACGCTGGCTAGCCGAGCGCGAGGTACCTCAGCTTTTATCGACAAGCCCCGCCCTGAAGAACGTTTGCACCAATCGGGTTCAAACGTTATTTAGAACTTCCGAACCCTTGTCAAATGGACAAGGACCCAGCGCGTATATAGTTGATAGCAACAGTATTCCTAATTCCATTCATAGCTCACCAAGCCGTGATGGCCTAGTGGTTAGCATTTTTGCTTACCAATCCAAAGGACGGGGGATCGAACCCCGACTCAGGCGACTTTGATTTTTCGTTCATGTTCAGAGTTTCAAGATTAATATTTCCTATACTTTCTCGTTGAGAGCAGATGGGAATCGAACCCAGGACCATTCGCTTAGAAAGCGAACACCGTAACCAGTCAGCCACGGCCGCTCCACATGGACGAGTTCAAGTATGACCCTAAACTACAGAATTTTTAAATCCAAGATGGCGACTAAAATGGGGATGCTGAAATACTGTTTAAAAGACAATCAACTATTAAATTTTGACTAAAATGGGGTCGCAGAACTCTAATTTGATGTTAAAAGTAAGAAAATAAAAAAAACAGGGTTTTTTTTTGTTCATGATTCGATTATGCGAAGGCCCATGCAAACCTTCGGATAATCGAGTCTGGACTGTACCCCTGACTCAAAGCGGTTTTGAAAACGCTCAAAAATCTTTTTTTTATTTTGTTGTATCTTTCAAAAATAACTCTAGATTTTTCTCAGTGCCATCAAATTAGGCCGCATTATTACCAACGTGAATTGCTAGTTTTTCGATGTTTAAAAATAAACATTTCGTTAAATATTTGACATATTTCAATAACAATCTATCTCAACATTTTTTAATGCCAAAAATAAGTTTTTTAAATCTAATCTAATGCTGGAAAGTCTTGTGATAAGATTACGCCTCAAGTACTTTTCTTGTCATTATTAATAACTGCAGTACATTCGAGAACACCCGAAAATGTATTACAAAAATTAAAGCGGCCAGCCCTACTGCGTTGTGTTTAACGCAGAGAGGATTCTGAGAACGGATCACATTTCCCAGAATCTACAGGGGAGGAAGAGTGCGTGGACATACCGTACCAAACGCTCCAGTTAATGATTGCATTGGTGTTGTGTAGAGTGTATAAAGTGTAGTAATAGCTTGAGTAATAGTCATTTTATAACAATAAAAAATATTAAAAGATTACGATTAATTGATTGATAGCAAGCCACGTCTTGTGGGGCAAATCGGGACAGCTATTTTAGCAATGTTGCAGCCTAACAACATTTTCTAGTGGTTTCTGCTAAACCAGGTTCAGAGCATCATTTCCAAATTCGAACCTTTCAACTGCTCTCAAACTGTAGTCCCGATTTGCCCCAGTTGACGGTAAAGTAACCCCAAACTTACCCGTCGGCTGAAACGGCGACACCCCGATCGGATTCTTGGGACTTCCGTACGAGTAGCTGAGCTGAGCAGAGTGATGATGATGGTGGTGGTGATGGGAATACCCGTGGTGCGTCCCATCCTGGTGCCCTCCCGCTCCACCTCCTACCCCACCGTTACCTCCCGTTCCTGCACCACTTCCCGCCTGCTGCTGCTGCTGCTGCTGGTGCGAAACCGGCGGCGGCAACAACGCCACCTTGATCGGTTTCGGCTTGCACGTGAGCGGATCCGACGGCGTTCCCGGCGCGGACGACCCATTGCTCGCCGTCTTGGAGTAGTCCGTGGGGACGTTCTGCTGCTGCTGCTGGGCCGATGAAACCAGTGAGTCTGAAACCTTGATTTTGTAGTCCGCGGCGTCGGTGTCGGCCACGTCCACGTCCGAGTCCGAGGCGGTCACCTTTTCGGCGCACTTTAGATCGATTTCGACGGTTTCGGCGATCGGGGGAAGAAGGCCGTTGGGCAGTCCGGACGAGGAGTCTTCCGCGATGACCATCTGCTGCTCGTCGTCGGACATGGTGGCGTCTTCGGTTTCGGGAGCGGCCGCCGCCGCTGGGCGAACAGTGTTGTAGGGGGCGACCGTGATGGGGATGTTGTCGGAGGGGGGTTGCTGTTGGTTGGGGGTTGTTGGGACGGTTTGGGTTGAGGGTTGGTGTTCCGAGGGGGTGGTGGGGCTCTTTTCGTCGAACGAATCGTTGCCATCGAACGAGTCCATTCGGCCGCGGCCGTCCTTTGCGGAGGAGGACGATTTGCGACGATCTTTGGAGCACCATTTCCACTCAGGATGCGCCTTGAAGTGGGCCTCCTTGACCTCGCTGGCCAGTTCGTGGTATTTGGTTTTCTCTTCCGGCTTGAGGGCGTACCACCACTCGCCGAGGATCTTGCTGACCGTTCGGTTGTCCTGGTTCGGATGCTTCTGGTGGACCAGCGCTCGGTGCCGCTTCGAGAAGATCATGAACGCGTTCATGGGTCGTCGGATTTTGGCGTCCTTTTTGTTTAGGGGACTTGGCGGAGGTTGGCTATCCTTGGAACCTGCTCCTCCTCCGGCGGCCGCACTATTGGCCGCTTGCAGCGCCGCACTGCAGGACTGAGTTCTTCGCTTGACCAGCGAATCGGCTTCAGCCTTGCTGCTGGCCGTACCGCCCCCTAGATTCTGAGGTGGGAATGTCCCCGAGCCGGCCTCGATGTCCATCCCGCGGAGCAGCTGGCCTCCGGATCCGGACCCATGAAATGTCGGGTTGTTGTTGGTTTGGTTGCTACTGTAGTTTGTGTTGTTGGCGTTGGTTTTCACGGGCTCTGCTTCAAAGACATCATCATCTCCCTGGTCGTCGTCGCACTCGTCATCGCCGGCGGCCGACGGTTCCGACGGTGGCGGCGTGCACATCTTGACCGTCGGCGACGCAATAATCGTGGTCGTGGCCGCCGTTGCCGCTACCTGCAGCTGCTGCGAGGCCGGCGGATAGCCGCCCGACTGGTGGTGCTGCTGCTGGTGATGGTGGACGTACGCCTTCGAGGCCGGCGCGTGGATTATCGGAAGTAGAGTATGCCATTGAAAGATCGAACCCGTGCTAATGCCGTTTTTTGGCACGGTCACTGGTTGTTGTTGCTGTTGCTGGTGCTGGTTCTGCTGCACAATCGACGATTGCTGAATGTGGATCGTTTGCTGGGGTTGAGATCGAACCTGTTGCAGCCCCGGATCGACAATCACCTGCTGTTGGCTCGGAAAGGTCGCGTACAACCCCGCCGGATGTTGCTGCTGCTGCGAAGCCGACGCCGAGGCCGGCGATATCCGAATCACGCTGGTGGCGTGGCCAGTCGGAGGCAACGATACAATGGGCTGGTGCGGGGGAGGTTGGGCCGGCCTCAGCAGTTCCGGCCGGATCAGTGGAGGCTGTTGACCACCAACGACCATGCCCATCCCTGGACCAACACCGCCCATTCCTTGACCCTGCAGGCCACCACCCCCGTAGATGTTCGGACTGGGCGTGTTCGTTTTGAACTTTCCTCCGCCGCCGCCGCCGCCGTGGGGATCCGACGAGGACGGGGCCGCAGGACTACCGATGGGCATAAACACGTTCTGCCGGTTGCCGATCGTCACCGGGGATTGGGTGGTGCTGGCCAGGGCCAGCGGGGACGAGGCGTGTCCCGTCGGCGACGAGAACGAGTTGCACGGGGTGGCCGAGCGCGAGCTGCTGAGCGACACTGTGGGAATAGATTGGAGAGAAGAAATAGAAATTATTTTATAGGTCTAACTTTTCTCTCAGGCAGAAATTCTGTAATGAGAGAGGCATAAGTTGCAGCTAAACCGTTCCAGTACTTTTACCCTCTTTTACCTAGTTTATTCTCTCTTCTGCTGGTTAGCTTCTTATGAAAATATCCCTCCTGCTTTTGCAGAACCTCTGCAAAAGAGAGACTCTTACAAAAATTTACTGTTTTCAAAAAATACCATATTTTCTAAAATTTTTAGAAAAGTCCAGACCCGATTACATGAAGCCTCGTTATCCAATGACCAAATTAGCTATTTTGCGTCATTGGTTCACCCATACAAGTCTCCATACAATTTTGGCTGCTGTCCATACAAAAATGGTATGTAAATATTCAAACAGCTGTAACTTTTGAGTGAATTTTCAGATCAATTTGGTGTCTTCGGCAAAGTTGCAGGTATTGTTGAGGACTTTTGAGAAAAAAATAGGTACACGGAAAAAAAATTGCAGATTTTTTTATCAACTTTTTTTTTTTAATAAAACTCAATTTCCCAAAATACGTATTTTTTTGATTATCGAGATTTTTTTATATGTTTTAGGGGACAAAAATCCGCAACTTTTGAGCCATATAGAAGCATGGTCAAAAAATCAGCCGCCGAGTTATGAATTTTTGAAAAGATAGTGATTTTTGGAAAAAATCGAAGTTTCATGCAAAAACAAGTTTGACATTATTTCTTAATGCAAAATTGAATTTGCAATCGAAAAGTACTTTACAGATTTTTTGATAAAGGGCTCCGTTTTCAAGATATAGCCACCGAAAGTTTGATTTTAGCGAAATATTTGAAAATATTTTGAGATTTTTTAAATCAAGACTAGCATTTTAAATGGGCGTAATATTCAATGTTTGGCCCTTTTAAAATGTTAGTATTGATTTAAAAATTTTCAAAATATTTTTTTCGAAAAGATCGGAAAATTTCACGAATGTTTCATGTATTAACATTGATAATCGGACCATTAGTTGCTGAGATATCGTCATTAGAAAATGGTGGGTTGTTTTGGTGAGATTAAGAAAACTTCAATTTTCGTGTTTCTTTTTCTTAAAGCGGCTCTATCTCAGCAACCCTAGGTCTTCAATGTCTCTTAGACAATTTTATAGCAAATTTTCTGAACTTCTCAAAAAAAATATTTGTAGAAATGGTCACTATTTATAAAAATTGAAAAACTGCAAATATTTCGCTAAAATCAAACTTTCGGTGGCTATATCTTGAAAACGAAGCCCTTTATCAAAGTACTTTTCGATTGCAAATTCAATTTTGCATTAAAAAATAATGTCAAACTTGTTTTTGCATGAAACTTCGATTTTTTCCAAAAATCACTATTTTTTTCAAAAATTCATAACTCGGCGGCAGATTTTTTGACCATGTTTCTCTATGGCTCAAAAGTTGCGGATTTTTGTCCCCTAAAACAAATCAAAAAATCTCGAAAATCAAAACATACGTATTTTGGGAAATTGAGTTTCAGTGAAAAAAAGTTGATAAAAAAAAATCCGTGTATCTATTTTTTTCTCAAAAGTCCTCAACAATACCTACAACTTTGCCGAAGACACCAAATTGATTAGAAAATTCACTCAAAAGTTACAGCTGTTTGAATATTTACATACCATTTTTGTATGGACAGCAGCCAAAATTGTATGGAGACTTGTATGGATGAACCAATGACGCAAAATAGCTTATTTGGTCATAGGGAAGGCCCCCACAAAGTTTAAGTCAAACATTTGATGAAGATATTTTCATATTTTTTGGTTTGAAGCTTGTTTTAGGGTCAGAGTTAAGGTGTCAAATAAGGATCTTTACACAGTAAAAAAATCTTGGTAATATTACATCTGTGGAGGGGTACATCTTTAATGTCATAAAAATGCGTAATTTTAGCTCTGAAAATGTGTAATTTTCCACTTTTCTGATGTTATGCCACTTTTTCATTCTAAATTGAGGTAAAATTACAACATTAAAGAGGTAATATTCAACCTTCAAAAATTACACCTTTCAAATTTCCTGTGTAGTAATAATCCGATTAACAAAACTTATGTTGATAAAAGATTAACACATGAAAGTGAACTTTTTAATTAAGCTGAAAAGTATCTTTTAAGGAACACATTTTTTTTTCCTTGGTAGAACGTTTCGTTATGTTTGAAATTTCTGGACACCTCATCTTGTTTAATCAATTATTTGAAAATCATTTTGTATAATGAATGTCAAATCTGTGCTTTAGAATAATTTTATAATATCTTATTTATATGCTAGAGTCAATCTAAATAAATAAACGAGAAATGAGCGTGCCTTTTTAAGACCTACAAATGCCGTTCCTTGAAAATTTATTCTGAATTTTATGTTCAATAACCTAAAAAGAGTGTCTGGGATTCTAAGCAAATTAAGACACCTTAAATGCTAATCAGCCTTTTTTTTAATCGGGAATTTAATCAAAACTAGTTTTCTTAAGAATCAAGCTATGATAAAAACTAATAAGCTGACAACATTAGATGAGTCCCTTTCGTGAAGAAATTTTCTTCAAAAGATTCAATCCAATTGGCCTGTGCCAATTTCATCAACAATATTAAAGATCTACCTTTACTTTACTGAGCTACCTGTTAATTCCTAATGCTCATGAATGAGCGAGCACGGCTTCTGGCTCACTCGCTCATTCGCAACCCTGGGGGTATTCAAAAACACCCAGAAAGCAAAATAAAATTTTAATTAATGATTTATTAAAAAAAAACTCCAGATTTGTATTTGTTTTAAGCGTGGACAATCACCAACCCTCTAAAAGTGTCCACGTGGTTTATGGATGACCTCTTACTTTTGTTGATGAAATTAACAGCAAAAAGTAAATACAATCAATTCTAGAGTAGATGTGGCCAAAAATGTGCGAGCCGCTCAAAGAGCCGATTCACTGAAAAGAGCGAACGAACCGTGGCTCATAAAAAAAGAACCGCGGTTCTTTTTTAAACTTCGGTCTTTTGAAAGAACCGGCCCAAGTTAGCATAATTTTTGTAATAAATATAATTTATTGAATTGGGTACTAAAGTCCTATGTCAATTTTTATGTACAACGGTAAAAAACACGATTAAAAACCATTTCTGATCACTTTTTTTCATTTTAATGCAAAATTTTTTTTTGACAAGACAACATTTTTTCGATGGATCAACTATGGTCCCCTTGGAACGAGCTGTCAAGTAGGAGCTTTTCTGTCAAGAAGGACCGCGAGGTTAATTTTTCAAAATTGATTTAAAAATCCATTTTAAACTCTTTGTGCTCGTACAAAGGGTCATTGTACTCAGAAAAATAAGCTTTATCGCTGTAAACAATAATATCAGCAATCTAAGCTTCATTTTAGGACCCAATTTCCGAAAAATGTTGTATGAAATTTGTTTTTGAGAATTGAAAATGCAATTTCAAATATTTTAATGCCTATTAAAAAACCCAAAAAAAAAAAAGATTTTTTTAAACAACATGAAAATATTTTTCACTTGACAATATAAATTTAAGTATTACCGAAAAACAAATTTGAGCATTTCAAATTGCATAAAATTATCAAAAATCTTCTGAATAGTTTTGAGATATTGAAATCAACTTTAGCGTTTATAGACATTATCGATTCAATCAGAATGTAGAAAAGAGTTCACAGAATGTTTTCTCCGAATAAAATATCAGCATGAGTTCAATTCTTGCAGAAATTGGCGCAATTTTAAAATTAATAGCAATTTTTCCAAATCCTAGATTTAAGTTTGGATGCCATTCAAATACTCGAATGTCGATGTCGTGTAGAAATCTTGACATAGAGACCGCCAAGACCTATGGTTTTCAAGGACATCTTTTCGTTTTCAGTTTAATTTTTTTTTATCAAATAATTTGTAAAAGTCCAGTGTGAAATAACTTTTTAAATCACACGATTCCTAAAAACAACATTTTCATCAAAATTTTGAAAAAGAGCGAAAGAGCCGTTCAAAAGAGCGGCTCTTTTTAATGAGCGAACGAAAATGAGCGGCTCCTAAAAAGAGTGGTTTTGCCCACCTCTATTCTAGAGTGTTTTTAAAGGTCCTATAAGCTATTGTGTTTCATATGTTTACAGGACTATCAAAAAAACTCTAGAACGACCTCCTAAAGTTTCAAAAAAAAAAAAAAAAAAAGAAAGACAGAAAAGGGTCAATCGGTTTTTTTCACAGTGCATCCCCGTCGAGTCGCCATTTTGAAAGCTCATTTTCTTCAGTAGAATCGTGACGCGCGTTTTGATAATGGTGTGCTGAGTTGTCAATGTGTGTGTAATGGGTAGCCTCATACAGACTCAAGTGCTGGAGACATTCGCAAATGATCGTTCTACATTTCTTTTTGCTAAGAGCAGTGACTTGGGCAAGTAAAATCAAAATTAGTTGAATAATTGATTACAAAACAGATGTTTATTATACTTACTCAAACATCTGATGTACAGCTCGGCCCCGGTTTGCAAATCGTTCAGATTCATGTTCAGGTAGTTCATCTTTGTTTCGTACACTATTCATCAATTCACTACAAACTGGGAAGAAAGGGGATTCAATTTTTGCCAATTGAAAAACCACCACTAAATCGATCCCAGTAAGCACTGCCGGAACACTTCGGACTAACTTTAGATCACACTTCGCTAACTACTTAGTCACAGTAGGCTGCCCGAGGTTCCAGCCTCAACGAAATGTGGCTTATGAATAAGAAGGGATGATTTTCACGCAAGTAGCTGCTGCTGGTGGAATGTGTGTGCGTGTGTGTATGAATAACGGAAGCTCAAAAGGCCTTTTACTCTCTCACAGCGTGTCGATGTGTAAGTGTTAATGAAATGTTTAGGAGTGTGCGGCGTTCTTTGGAATCCTACGGATTAGAGACCTGAGCCGGTAAAATTTAAACGACTTGTTTTTGAAACCGCCTTGAGTCAGGGGTACTAAAAAACACCCAAAAAACAAAAACTAAAAATTTGGTTTATTGGACCTTTTCAAAAAAAAAACTCCAGATATTTTTTTCTCTGCGCCAAAATATTTGATTTTTTAAAAGGTAAAAAACAAACTCATGTTGCACAATTTAATAAATTTAATCAATGCAATGTTGGGACATTTTGATCTATTTTAGAATTATTTTTTAAAATCATTTTTTAAAAATGATTTTTACAGAAGAAGCATGAATGGGATTTGTCTTGATGTTTCTAAGTTTTGGGTTGTTTTTTATGGCCCAAAAAAATAAATTATTTAATTTTTGGTTTTCGAGCGGTTTTGAAATCCTCACTCAAGAAAAAATCAATACCGTAATCTGGGGTGAATCGGGACTACAGTCTGAATAGGGACAGCAGTTTTTAGAGCACTTAAAGCTTTTAAATTTGGAAATGGATGTACACATTTTGTTGGCCTGAGTCTGTTCTAACCGAAACCAACCAGAAAAATCAAAATATTGTGCTCCTACTTGGTTAAAACTGCTGTCCCAATTCGCCCCATGTGTCCCGATTGACCCCAGTTTACGGTACAGTTAAAAGCGAAAAAAAAAATCTGGAGGATTAGCAACATTCAATATTTTGATGTTGCAAAACAATCGGTAATTCCAGGGCCCCGGCGATGGCCTGATATGAGCTACCGAACAACATTGTCAATATGGCGTTGTTGTTTACCAACGTGAAGTTATTTGGGGACAAACCGAAAAAAAATAACTTTTTTTTTGTAAAAATTTCTATAATCGTTTTGTACTAATTTTAAAGTCTTACAAAATAAACAAAAATTGGTTAAATTCTAAAAAAATAGATTAAAATATTTCAATTTAAAACGCGTTTATTGCGATTCTAAGCGAGATTATATATTATGTAGGTCCGTGTTCCATATGAACATTTGGTTTTATCATTGCTGATACACAGTACTTGATCGGTAACTGGGCGTTGTTTAACTGGCCTGCTTTAAAACTGGGCGCTCAATAACCAAAATGACCGAGGGGTTAATGGATGCAAAAATCATATTCAATAAATAAGATTTTTTTTCAAACTTTTGTTTGAATCAAGTTACAATTAAAGAAAAATGAAAAGTAAGCATAGTAAATAGATTTGAGTAACTTTTATTTATATATTTCATCTGGAAAATATTATGCATCGGTGGTCCCCTCGTTATTTTTTGTTCAGCCCAGTTAACGAGCAACATTCGGAGACTGGGCTACGTTCTCAGCCCAGTTACCGAACAACTACTGTATAGCTATTTGAAGTTTAGCAGTTAGCAGAAAAATATGTATTCAGAGTCTTCAACTCTTACTTCAGACAGACGGGGGGCAAATATGGGTTTTTATCATTTTTTGTTCTCGTTTACCTTCAAAATCAATAATTATGTGTTGATTCATGCCTAGAAATGCTATAAGTTTATTAAACTATTTAATCCTATTGAAAATTTCAAAGAATTTCATTTTTCGAAAATGTCGAAAGATAAACCATTTGCTACCCGATTTGATTCCCACCAAATTTTCTCTCGAGTTTGCCCCCGAGTCTCCCACGGCGCGTAGCAAAGCAGGTATCAAATTTGATCTCAAGTTCATTTGTAGAAGAAAAATATGTGTCGGTACCTGTCGGGTACTCATTTTCTGATACCCGACAAGTACCGGCAAGCCGGTAGCAAAGTTTTGAATGCGTGTTTCGGAGATTTTTGTATGTCTGCACTTGTGTATGATTCAAAAATTCAAAAAAATCAAAAATTTAAAAATAAAAAAAATCAAAAATTAGAAAATTTAAAAATTTAAAAACTGCAAAAATTCAAAAATACTAAAATTTAAAAATGCGTTTAAATAACTTTTTTTTTTCAAATATTCAAAAATTTAAAAATTCAAAAATTCAAAAACTCAAAAATTTAAAATTTTAAAATTTCAAAAATGCAAAAATTAAAAAATTCGAAAATTCAAAAATTCAAAAATTAAAAATTCAAAAATTTAAAAATTCAAAAATTCAAAAATTTAAAAATTTAAAAATTTAAAAATTCAAAAATTCAAAAATTCAAAAATTCAAAAATTCAAAAATTTAAAAATTCAAAAATTCAAAAATTCAAAAAATCAAAAAATTTAAGAATTTAAAAATTAAAAATTCGAAAATTCAAAAAGTCAAAAATTTTAAAATTCAAAATTCAAAAATACAAAAATTCAAAAATGCGTTTAAATAGTTTATTTTTTTCAAAAATTCAAAAATTCAAAATTTAAAAATTCCAAAATACAATAATTCAAAAAAGGCCGGATCTCAGATATTTTAATAAAAACGTTATTTTTTTTATTATTACATTTTTTAAAAATATTTTTAATTTTTTTTTTCAATGTTCAAACCTGCAGCCCTAAAGGGTTTCAAAAGGAATTTAAAATTTTGAAAGCGGTATCTCATACTTGTTACGTTTGATCCGGAGAAATCTCTAGAATGATTTACACAAAAACCAATTCACCAATTAGTTCCCGAATCAATTATATTTCAAATTTGTATTTATCCTCGAGAATATTTCAAAAAACTACTACTTAAAGAGGCATTAGACTACGGCAAACAAACAAACACCCCTTTTTTTGACAGTTTGTTTGTAATTGTTAGCAGAATTACGTTTTGCTTTGTTTGCGAGTTTGGCAAATTGTCCAACACGAAAAGTTTGTTTGTTTGTCAGACAATTTTCTGGGGGTCAATGGCCAACATAATTATACTCGTGTTTTTTGGCCCAACGCCGTCCTAGGGCGGTCTCAAAAATTTTCTTCAGCTTTCGCAAAAACAGCATTTTTCAAATATTCGTAACTCCACGCCATTTCAAGTGATTTTTTAGCTATCTAGGACGCAAATGAAACTGCAGGGTTGTTACGGGAGAGTCGTAAAAAAAATCCGTGCCGACCTAAAATCCGAAACCGCGCAAAATCCACGCCATATAAAAAATATCGCGACCAACATTTAAGAAATTTTATTTTTTAATAAAGAAAAAACTAATTGATTAAAAAAACTCGTTTTATGTTTAAAGGCTCCAAAAGAATGAAAGCAATAAATCCATTTAAAAAAATTCCTCAAGAGACGGTCAAGGCAAGGGCCATGAAAAAAAATCTTCAAAAAAGAAAATACAATATTTAAAAACCTAAAAATTTTACTTCAAAAATATAACCTCAAAATTAAATCAAAATCTAAAATTATAATATGATAAAATTTTAAATTTCGAAAGTCTAAATATTCAAAATCTAAGAATTTTTATACAGTTTGTAATCCAAAATCCTCGCTAAAATTTCACTCCGAAAGAAATTTAATTTCCGATATTTACATTATTCTCATAATTTCAAAATCTCTTACATAAAATAGTACTTAAAAAATGTGCAATTCAAGAATTTAAGAACTAAGAATTTAAAAATAAAAACATTTAAGAATTTACGAATTTAATAATTTAAGAATTTAGGATTTTAGAATTTTAGAATTTATAAGCTTAAGAATACTAAAATTATTTTAGATTTGAGAATTTTTTTCTATATTGTTTTGAATTTGATATTTTTTAGTTTTTAAATTTTGACTTTTTAATTTTGATTTTTTTTAAATCTTCAAATTTTCGATTACCCAAATTTTTGGTATTTTGAATTTCAGATTGCTAAAATTTTGAATTTCGAAATTTCAGATTTTTTAAATTACGATTTTTCGAAAGAAAATTAATATGTATTTTGATTTTTTTTTTGTTATAATAAAAACTATAAAAACATTTTTTTTTCGAATTTTTGAATTTCTGAAACTTTGAATTTGGAATGTTCTGATCTTTTTACTTTCGCCAAGAATGTTTAAATTTAGAAAAAAAAAATTCTTCCGATTAAATTCCATTCCAAAATTCGAAAGTGGAGGCCAGCTTCTGTTACGTCCAATCAAGCTGATATTTGGTGCCCACCAGAACAAGCCCCAATAATAGTTTATGTTACACATTTTAATGTCTATATCTTCGGGAAAAGTTTGTAATATTTGATTTACAAAATTAAAAATTGGATAAATCCAGTATAAAATTAAAAATAAATAAGGTTAAAAATCATTACTCAAAACTCAAAAGAAATTAAGTATTCAGAGCTTAAGAAATGACAAGAAACACTAACTAACATTCCCGTCCCTTAAAATCGAGATCTACAAACTGACATGGCGGGCGCCGTTGGTGGCCAATGACTGTTACCTATTCGCAACTGATCTAGTTTTAGCAATCATGGTGTTTTATCTTTTCGGCGCATTCATACATGCTGTTGATAAGAAAAACACCACTAGATCGTCGAAGCCTATGATCAGTAGTGCTGATTCAGAAAGGATATTACGGTTCTGTTCAGCAACGGAGGGGCAACAATGGGTGGTCTCTCATGCTCATGCTCAGTCAGCATTCTCCAGGATGCGCGTACAGACGTATGTCAAGATAGCACGAAAGGTCGAGCAATATAAAGAGAAAATAACGAATCCCTAAGGTTGAGAATACAGGGGGAGGTTAACAATCGACAAATTCCTCTCAAAGTTTCGCGTTTTTCGGACATTGCAACAATGTTTTACGATGCGTTCAGAAATTGCGTAATATATTTGTTTGCAGTTTCACTACCATGATCTGCTGCACGCGCTACGGCGGCCAACTCACCTAGCATGTTGGCCACGTCGGTCTCCTCCTGGTCGAACCGTCCCGCCACCCGATAGTTGGGCGACGTTTCCGAGTCCCGCGAGGTGTCCTCGTCGAGCTGGGTCTTGCTGCTGGACCGACTGCTGCAATAACGAGAACGAGATTAGCAGGGTGGTTAAAAATCTTCGCGGATTTCGCGATTTTCGCGGCGCGGATTTCGCGGATTTCTGTTGAATGTTCCTGTGGGTCTATCTTCAAGAATACAACGTAGATTTCGATGGCTAGTGAAAATGTTTGTCTAAATCTAGTATTTCCAGAAGAAAGAACGCAAATTTATCTAAATCCTGCTCGGTGAGAGCAATTTAGATTTCCGCGAAATCCGCGAAATTCGCGAAAATCGCGAAAATCGCGAAGATTTAACCACCCTGGATTAGGAGTTCACACCTCCGTCGTCAATTTCACCAAAACTCCGTACCTGTTGAAGTGGTTCGCGGTGGAGCCGGTCGAGGAGCGCAGCGCGTTGCCCTTTTGGCTGAGATGGCGCGAGCAGTAGCCGCGCCGCTGAGATTCTTTCGAGCAGGTTTCGTTCGAGCACAGCCGGCGCCACTGCTTGCCGTTGAACTTTTTCCGGATGCCACTGGGCGTGGACACGACGTCGCCCTTCTTGAAGCGGTGCGGCGTGGCCGCCTGAGATCGGGGCGTGGCCGGCTGAGATCGGGGTGTGCTGCGCTGGTCCAGCAGGCTGGACGTGCTGCCGCGGCTTTGCATGCTGCTGCGCTTGCTGCTGCCTGAGTATTTTTCGTTTTCTGCAAAAGAGAGAGAGAGAGGGCAAACATTGAAGATTATGGCCAACAGCACTACTGCGTTCAAAGCAACGTACCGCCGTCAATTGGAAAACTAATGTCCTCCCGTCGCAACTCGTCGTCACTTTCGTAGTCGTAGTACGAAGGTCGGTTCGCCCCACCGGATGCTCCCAAGTCGTGCGGACTGCCGGCGGTTAATACTGTGCTGGTCGTCAGCTGCTCCTGATGTGGCTGTTGCTGGGAGAGATGGTGCGGATTCTGGTAGGGATTCGCGGTCGTAGCGCCGGATTGGCCGTCGGTTTGAAAGGGCGAAGTGGCGGCCGTTCGGTAGTGTTCCTCGTTGGTGTGCAACGTCGGAAGGATCTGATACATTTGTAATGGCACGTGGGATTGCTGATTGCTGGGATCGTAACGGGATCCGGCGCTCGTAGCCGTTGCGATGCCACGACCTTGCGTAATGCTGATGGTCTTGTACTGCGGCTGGCTGCCGTACATGATGGTGGCAGGTTGCTGCTGTTGCTGCTGCTGCTGCGTCACTCCCGCATCAGTATTGTGGTGAAACGACGTCGTTACCGGACTGGATTTGTTGTTCACTGGGACTTGCTGCTGTTGTTGCTGTTGTTTGCGTGCCCCCTCGACCGCCGCCACCATTTCTTCCAATTCGTCCCACCAAGGTGGCTTCAGCAGACGAATGTCGACTCGTTTCACGAGCTTAATCTCCTGCGGTCCCCCGCCACCGCTGGCCGTGGCCGCAGCCGGCCCGATCAGCTGCACCGAGAACTGCTTCGTGTTGTTCTGGACCTCCTTGACGACGGCCTCGACGTACACGTTCCCAGCCGGATGTGGCGGCACGGTTTGGGCCCGGATGCAAACCCGACAGCCGGCCACCACGTCCGAGGCCGAGGGACACGCGTCGTCGATGATGTCGTAGCGACCCGCGCCAAACACATCCCCGTACGTCTGCGTGCTGCCCTCGGGATAGTCGAACTGCACCGTGACCGTGTTCGACGACGAGCTGGACCGAATCACCCCGGACTCGTAGTAGTCTTTCCGCTTGGCCAGCACCCGGTAGCTGTTGGACCAGTCGCTCAGGTCGATCAAGCTGGACGGGGCCGCACTCGAGGACGACGAAGAAGACGACGGGGGCGTACTGGTGCTGGGTTCCGCCACCGGTGGCGTTCCGGCCAGCTGGTGGGGCGGTGTGCTACTGCTGGACGAACCGTGGTGGACGTTGCTGGTAGATGCCGCCGCCACCGGAGAGCCCACCGTGGTCGTTGGCGCCAACGAAGACGGTGGCGTGGCAGCAGGTTTGTAGCTGTTGACCGGGGAGCTGAAATGAGAAGATGAAATTAAGTCAAGCATTATAAATATTGCATTATTATATTTAATTGACTATATGTCAACACTATATATTACACTAAACTCATCTTACAAAACCAACTATAAAGTAGAGCGTTTGGTACGGTATGTCCACGTATCCTTCCTCCCCTGCAGATTCTGTGAAATGTGGTCCGTTCTCAGAATCCTCTCTGCGGTAAACACAACGCGGTAGGGCTGGCCACTTTAATTTTTGCAATACATTTTCGTGCTTGGAGCATAATTTAATCACAAGACTTGTCAGCATGCTCTGATGAAAGACGTCAATTTAGTAAGCCCGTCATTTACAAAAAAATGTGATCGTCATTTTTTTATTTCAAATTAATTTGATTCGAAATACCTACATCTTTAATTTTTGCAGTTCAATAGGAAAACAAAATGTTTGATTCGCAGTAAGCTCTGATCGGGAACGGTTCACAAAAATTTTTGCTCCGCGTTTTTGTCTCTCCGGTTGTGAAAATTTCCAATCTATTTCGTTCATCTGTTCGATTTTTTTCGTAGATTTTTGTCGGTTTATATCTTGGTTTTTACAATTTACGCGTTCCTGTGGTGTTTGTGATTGCAAGGTGTAACATTTTTGTCGAGTTTTAACGAAATTTGTGTGATAAGTGCTGAAAGAAGTTCGAAGTTCTTCTTAGTGTTTGCCATTGGGTAGAGGAAAAAAAGACTGTTTCTGGGCTGTGAAGATTCTTGAACAATTGAATGGTGGTTTCAAATAAAATAGTTTGAATAATAAATTTGCCTTTTTCCGTTTTTGCATCGCGTCAATTTGTTTATAACGTTTCCATGGTAACAAAACAGAATGTTTGGTACTGTACTAGTGAAAGTGAGCTGCTTTGATGATCGCTGAAAAAAACCCGTCCTCAATATGGCGGCTGGAGTTGGGAAGAAGGTGGTGGTGGTCGAGGGGGGATTGGAGGGGAGGGGGTTGTTTGCCATTGAAAATAGTGTTGGCATTATTTTTTAAGTATGTTTGAAAAAATATGGTGGAGAGCTAAGTGAAAATTAGCGTTTAGAAAAAAAGCTTAACTAATCTTTGTGTAAATATCGACATGTTGTGATAACAGTGAAATATGAAAATTCCTGTATAAAAAAGTGAACGGGTTTAGGCAAAGAGAGGTCCTTGCCCAGAGACCGTGGCCATCGTGCTCGTGAGGCTCGGTTGTGAGCATTCGAGAAGGAACAAGCTGTGACGAGACTATTACTGTCGCCGGAAATCTAAGACCGATCGGGTGAGCTCGTTTTATGTTGATTATGATTGTCCATTTATTTTACACTCACTGCTACTTTCGTTGAGTAAAACTGAGCTCGCGTCATATTTCTGAAAATTTTGAGTTTTTTCGTGTTTTTGGTCTTTAGTTAAAAAAGATCTGGCCCTTCCGCGTTTTAAAACCCGTTCCTTGAATTGTATAGTTCAGTTTTCGGAAAATGATTGTTCCTGTTCTGGAATTCTGGATTTGTTCCTAAATCAAGACTTCGTTGTGCTGGAGATGCATGGATTTGACGAAATTGTGGTTTAAGTTCGAGAAGATCTCCGGAAGGTCAAGATTCCCTACCCCCTCTCCATCGCAGCACTTCGGATTGTAGGAATTCTATTGGCACCATCAAGAGAAAAATCAAGAAAGGGAGTCCAAATCTGCTTCTTTTCTCCCTAGAATTAAAAATTGGGATTGCATGTGTTGAACCTTTCCGGTGAGTTTGTTTCTTTTCTCATGTAATTTTATTTTGCTAAAAAACATTGTGCTTGAATTTTAATTGAAAAAAAATGCAATGATCCTTAAGTGAATTGAATTGACCTTAATGAATGAAAGTTAAACTTAATTCAAACGAAAATAATTCTTAAATTCAAAATTTGTTCTGTTTTTTAAATATTGTTGATTAAAATTAATAAGAACAAGTTCAAGTTACACCCTTTCACAGAAAAATATGCCTTTTTTTAATTGCATAGATTTTCTAAATTGAAAAATGATATTTACACAATCAATATAGATTTAAGAATATTAGTGACAGTAGAGAAAATCATGATTACTTCGATTTGGTTTTATTATATTAAAAATAAATATTAAAAATGCACCGAGTAATTAATTCAGAAACTGTATGCTGCTTGATGAATTCATCAAAAATTTAAGAATTAATTGAGGTTTTTTAAATGTGTTTTATGTTTGATGATTTTTATGGTTTTAAAAAAATCTGTTCAAAGTTTCTGATTATAAAACTATGAAAACTTTTGCGATTCCTTTTGAAAATAATTTCTTTTCCTATCCATCTTTGTACTAATGAACGACTAAAAAAATCTTCATTTTGCCTAAATTAATAAATCCTTTTGTATCTTATTATTTTATTAATTTTTGATGATGATACTTGAGTATTTCAGTTTATTCTACTTAGGAATTAAGTATGCTGTCATATTTTTATATATTTTTTTTGTATCAAATGTTGATTTCCTCAAAATGTTCATTCTCTATTATGTGAAAAACTTTGTCTTCCTGCTTCATTTTATTTTATTTTTTGTTGTTTTTGATGCTGTTTTCTATCCATTTTAGCAACTCAAGAAAACAAGTTTGCAGAAGTTTTTTCGGTGCACTAAGTTTTAGCAAGATTCGATGTTCAACAAAACATGAAGACTATTTCACTTGGTGAGAGCTTTCCATTTTAATACAGGCAACTCTTCATATATTCTAACATATTTACAACTCATTAAAGACTAACCACGCCAATCTTACTATATACGCGGTAGGGTGTTCCCTTGGTCGTTCGCTGTGAGTTGTGGATTGCCTGCTTCTCTAATGAAGGTTCGACTAGGGGGGCATGCTTATTAATTTCTCGTCGCTCCATACCCTCAGTGACGTGATGGGAGCAAGGGCGTCTATGCAAAGTGTCCCTACACCCGCTACAAATTTCCGGCGCTTGGGGCGGGAAGAGGGAAACCATTTTGATCTATGCGCCGGTATTTGTAGCATTAAAATTCGTGCAAAAAAACTTATGCATGTGGGTGTACAGATTATGGAGTAAAAGATGATCGAATTGTTCACCTAGCGCTCACATGTGTTCCAGGACCAAGTTGCCTGCGGGTATGGGGATCATACATACATACATACAAGACTTGTCAGCATGCTCTGATCGGGCTGGCTGCGATTGTGTTAGATTAGATTAGATAATTTATGTACAAGTATCTGGTTAGTTTGCAACATGTCGTAACAGTCATTTTAATGTCTGACACTTGAGGATGTATTCGACTATCACAAACAAACTAGCCAAGACACACACTTTATCGGCGTTTGACAGTTTGCCTGCTCCGCCATATGGTTTGCGGAAAAGTTTGTTGACAAACAATTTGCGAGATTTTTTCAGTTTTTAGTATTAAAAAGTACTATAAATTGACCATAAAAAAAAAAAATAGTTTAAAAATTTTTGGATCTTCGAATCATTGGAGTCTTCGAATATTCGAATCTTGAAATCACCGAAATTTCTAATCGATTAATCTTAAGGAGCTATTACACTACGACAAACAAACAAACTCGCCCTTTTTGATAGTTTGCCTGCTTTGGTTTTTTTTCATAAAATTATTTTTATTAGGTCCTTTTCGGTACTGGGACCTGGTTAGGACCGAGTCGGCTTTTGTAATTACATTTGACTTAATAATTACAGATGATCTTGTGTGTAAATGTTAGTGGGAGGGGAGCCGATTACCCGCGGCCTACTCAGAGTTAGTAGGGAAGGGATTGATGTTAAAGACATTGCCTGCTTTGGTTGTTTGCCTGGATTTGTTTGTACAACCGTCAGCCTGCATACATTTAGCCTTGTTTGCGAGTTTGGCAAACTGTCAAACACAAAAAAATGCGAGTTTGTTTGCGGAAGTGTAATGGCTCCTTTATAAGTTTTATGTTGGGATTGTAGAGTTTTCGAATTTATTTTGTTTTATTTAAAAAAAATCATGGATTGTTACAGGAGGACGATTCACAATCCCCCTTATCACTTGCAAAAATCTCGCCACAAAGTTTCCAACCGAATATTTTTCAGAAACTTCCGCCAGGCAGCTTTTCGGGAAAAGTGCGCGCCTGCGATTGTCTGGTTTCTTTTTCGTTTGTGAAACTAATTTTGTTGCGCTTGCAGAATTGTATATTCGCAAATTTTGCCAACAATCGGCGGATGCGAAACTTTAACTTAGTTTTGTGCAAAAAGGGGTTTCAATAAGAAAAAAGTTTCAATCGCCATGGATAGTTAATTAATTTGGTGCTGTGCAAAATTGCATTCTTCATTAACTTCCCAAAACCGTGCAACCATATAAGTTCAAGCTAAAATTGAAAATGAACAAAACAAAAAAAGTAGCATAAGAACATTTGTGGCCAACAAATTACAACGTTCTTATGGACATTGTAAAATATGTGCGCTCACAGATAGGGGTCGTGCATAAACCACGTGGCCTTTTTTTCTAGAATTTTTGACCCCCCCCTCCCCCTTCATGTTTTTTCGTGGTTTCGTGTTGTTTAGCTTTTTGAATTATTGTATTATCAAAATTTTCTATAAGAAATTGTTTGTATGTGTTGTAAAACCATTAAAGAAAATTTAATAATTTAAAAAAAACAGAAACTCACATAGTATGAAAAAAAATATTACATGGCAAAGTTTGAGGTAAATTTAAATGTTTAATAATAAATGTTTAAGTTGTAGACAACGCGCTAAAAATCATTCTTTTAGGCATGGACGGCCAAATTGTTTTAGTGTATGATTTGCAAACATTTTTATAATTTCATAAAAGAGATCTCTGAGATTTGGATCATTCATTTTTTTTTATTCGTCTGAAACTTTTTTGGTGCCTTCGGTATGCCCAAAGAAGCCATTTTGCATCACTAGAATGTCCATATAATTTTCCAAATTTGGCAGCTGTCCATACAAAAATGATATATGAAAATTCAAAAATCTGTATCTTTTGAAGGATTTTTTTGATCGTTTAGTGTCTTCGGCAAAGTTGTAGGTATGGATAAGGACTACACTGAAAAAAATGATACAAGGTAATTTTTTTTAATTTCACTTTTCTCACTAAAACTTCGTCGCCGTCGTGCTAACTTGTCGTACGTGCATTTTGGGCCAAATTGAGTTAAGAACGCCATTTTGTGCAGCTCACAATGCCTCATCTTTTGACCTTCACAGATCCCCAAAATTCGATTTCAATCCTGAGATATTCAATGAAAACCAAAAAAGCTCTGAAATTTTTTGTCACTTTTCATATAAAAGTAGTTTCAATCTTGTCGTGCTATCTTGTCACTCCCTGAAAATTGATGTAAGTGCGACAAAGGGCAAAGGGATTTCAGGTCAGAACGCGTTTGACGCACGTATCCCAATCCCGATCATCCCAATAACAATTTGAGGTATTCTTCCATAACAAAAAATGTTATTCTCAAGTTTTTCTGGCTTTCAATCAATATCAGACCAATAACTAATTTTGTTATAATAACATAAACTGTTATTGAACTCTTATGCAAACATGGATTTTGCAAGAATATTCCATAACACTTCCTGTTATTTTAACAGTATTTGTTATTGAAATGGCATGAATTTAGTTATTACCGTCTGTTCGGGAAGGAATACCTTTTAGACCAAAATATTCATCAAATTTTTCGGTGAATCTCAAAGTAAGTATCGTTCGTTTTTTCGTGACGGAATATTTTCTAATGTTAGACGTTTCACTTGCAAATGTAGCAGTGAGTTTTAAGTTTCTTTTTACTAAAAAATCTTGCATGAAAGAGGAGAGACAAAATATATTGAGTTTGTTTTTAGTGTCAAAAGTAAATCTATCGATAAAAATTCTTAATCACCGATCTATGAATTTTAAAATATATTTTTTTAAGAGAATCATTTTTATTAAACACTACATTTAAAATACATATTTAGTCTTTTGCCTTGTTACGAAAATCTTATATAAATTGTCAGCAATATATATTTTTAAATTGTTCGAAAATAGAAATATTGAAGACTACATCTACTTTCATTGCAAATTCTCAAGCACATTTTTTAAAAAGGAAATTTTATTTGCATTTTTTAGGGTATATTAACATTGGATACTTTCACTTTACAGATATTGATATGAATCAGCCGAAAGATATAATTAAATATTGAATTGGAAAATGTTGTGACTTAGAAATAAAAGTGATAATTCTAAACACAATAATTGTATGGTTTTAAAGTGTAACAAAAAATGTATGCATATAAGTAAACTTAATGAGCATATTTTTTATGTTTTTTTTAATAGAAAATATTTTTTTGAAAGGCCACGTGGTCAGCCGTCGACCCCCCCCCCTCCCCCCCATGGCTTTTCATGGTTTTTTTCGGTAGGATTTCGGACCCCCTCCCCCCCCCTAAGGAGACCACGTGGTTTATGCACGACCCCATAGTCCAGACAAAGTGTCTCAATAATTATTATTGTAATGCAGTTTTGAAAAAAACTTAAATAATTATGTGGTATTTAACGACTTACAATAACTTTTCAACTTCTTTGATAAATAACAACAGCAATTTTAATTTCCTTAGATTTTATCTTTGAATGTGTCAAAAAATACAGTCTTTTTGCCTTCCTCGCACTTGGAAATGAACTTTTTAATTTGACCTCCTAGACCCACCTTCATTTATACTAATCGACTCAGAATCAAATTCTGAACAAATGTCTGTGCGTGTGTGGGGATGTTAATCAAAAATATGCACTTGATTTTCTCGGCTTTGGATAAACACATTTTATCCGGACTTGTACGAAAAATATACTATTTTGGTGAAACCTTTTCATGTCACTTCATGAAATTGGGCGAAGTAACAATCTCAAGGCCAACGTTGGACACATCCGGAATTATGACGATTTTTTTTAAACCAAGAGTTGGCCAAATCGTGCAATTTTGTAACATCCCAACAAATATTTAACGCATATGAATTCACAAGTCGGAATGAATGATTCATCTGTGCTCTAAATCGCTTTGTTTTGGTCCACACTTTCCAACCAACAGAGCGTAACGTTGTCGCCGTACGGAGACGCATAAATTAACCCGACAAACAACGCGACCAACTACTTTGCATTACAATGATCGAGCGATCTGCGATCTACTGGCGCTTGCAAACTTACCCGTACGAACTGCTCGCGTAGATCTTCTTGTTCGTGAAGTACCCGTCGACCGTTTGCTGCTGTATCCTGACCGTTTGTTGCTGCTGCTGCTGCTGCTGAAGTCGTCCAACGTCAGCCGTGAGAAAGACTTGCCGGTGCTGTTGCGTTTGCTGCATGCCCTGAACCCCAGCTATGCTGTAGCCAAGTTGCTGGTGGGATGACCTCGTAGTGCCGTTGTTGCCGTCGGCCGCCGCCGGACCTTCGCCAGCGTTGATAGTCTCACTGTTTCCGTTGATGATGAGACCGCCTTCCCCGCCTCCGTCTCCTCCTCCACCGCCGGTGTCCACGGGCAGAGGGGGCGCCCCGACGCTGCCTCGGTGCGATTCCATCTCCTCGAGCTCGGCCAGGTCGAACTTTCGCTTTTTGGGATGCTGCCGCGGAGGTTGGGGATTTGTACTGCTGTTGCCGTTGGCCGCGGTGGCCGCCCCCATCGAGCCGGCGCCCGTCGTCGTCGTTGTGGTTGGCGTTGCCGCTGCTTCCTGGGATATCATAGCGTCCGGGCGCTGGCGGTGGTGCAGCAGGTACAGCTGCTGGACCGCGCTGCTGCTGGCCGTCGTCTGCCGGTAGTTGACCGTGCCAACGCTGCTGATTACAGAGGCCGGAATCTGGAAAGGGACGGAGGGGGAAAAATGCGAGAATATGTTAGAAAATTGCAATCTTTCAAAAACGTTTATTTTTGTTTAATCCAACTTTAACTTATAAGTAGAATGACATTAAAACAAATTGTGGAACATCATTTGAATTGCTTATTTATTTGTTTAAAACTAGGTTTAATCCTCTAACGCCCAAAGCTTTTCACCTGTTTAAAAATTTGTAAAATGGGTAATTTTTTATACAATATCTCTGGAAAAGCTTCACTATAGCCCATAGACATTGGATCAATGTTAAACAAATTAAAATTAGGAGCGATACACCTGCAATTATATGATTTCCTAATTTTATGTTATTGACACTTTATTTTTGTGAGGTATAAATTTTTACAATGCTTTTTATACTTTCCAATTATCAACATAAAGTATTTCACAGCAGAACCCAAACATCCAACAATTTCTTTTAACTTTCAAAAGTCGCGTGGATTTCCGCACTTTTGCCACTAGCGAACAAAATAAAACACGTCCTCCAAAATCCCCCGCGTGGCTGTAAGGGCGTAGCCTTGGAGTACAGTGTTGAAATTTACTTTCTGAAATATATTTGTTTTTACCGGGCAGCAACCAAAGTGTCTAAGAATATAAATTTGACCATTGTGGCAACTTCTACAACGTGGTGCAGACCCGTTATGCTAGGCCATGCTATGCTACGGACGTAACGTTAAACAGCGCATTTCTTTAGAATTTCACAAAAAAAAATCAGTTGATCAGGGTTGTTAAAACATCAAAATATCAGCTCTCAGCATCTACAATTATCTCGCCTGAATATTCATGCCTCAAATTACAACTGCTCTTCTCTTCTTATTTAAACTCTCAGCGCCGAACACGCTTTCGTGTTTACACACTCGCGATTGACATTTTCCTTTTCTCTCTCATTCTCGCTTCCACGATCATCATACCGCAACAGCGTTTAACCACAAAAGCCGCCACAAAACCAATTTCGCATACGTGGTTCAACGGGACGTCATGCGTGGTCGGTTCATAATCGCCGTCCCGCGTGCTTTCATTTCAGTTTTCGGAAAGATTGAGAGACTCAGCGGTGAGAGCGCATAGTCGAGGAAAAGGGGAGGAGTGACACCAAATCGATTAGAAAATTTCGTCTCAAGATACAGACTTTCAAAATATGGGATCGTTGGACAAATTTTCAACAAAATCCAAAAAATACAATGAAATGTCGATTGGCCAAAACGTAGGAAATTTCTCAATTCTTTAAGATTTATGTTTATGTTTAAATTTTAACCATATTAAAAATAGTTTTCAATTTTTGCAGGGCTGGATTCTTAGCAATCTTATTACAAGAAGTTAAAAAGCAAAGAAAAAAAAATTTGAAAAGAAAAGTTTAGAACAATTGTGAAAAAATAATTTGAAGGAATAATTGAGAAAATTTAACCTAGTACTTAATTCACCACTTTTGTATGGAAATGCCTCAAATTTGTAATTAATAAGGTTAACTAATAAATCAATAATTTGTTGTAAGTTGAACCGATATTTTTAACAATAATTTATTTTTTTATAAAACGATCACTCACTTTTGGTTTTTTGAAAACGAATTTGTCCATTTTTATAAAATTTTAATGTATTTGTAGTTGTTTACTGTATTTTTTTAAAAAGTTGTTCAGTTTTTAAACTTTTACTGCACTTGTATTTTTTTACTATCACTTGCTAGCAATTGAATTTCCGTTCTACACTCCATCATGGTCAGCCCGGAACTGGTTGCACTTCCTAATTGCAACCGTCTTTTGTAAAGCTAGCACTCGATTTCGGAAGTCGCGCCAGGATGCATGCGCGCCAAAAATGGTTTACATTGCGTTTCGGCGTTTCTCTGGAGGAAAAGATACGTTAAAAAATCTTACTCTTGACTAGTCAGAAGTTATAAGTAAAAATATAATGCCTTCGATTAAATTCCAAAACTCTGTTATGTACCTAAATGAATTCATTGTAACTTGTTTATTCACAAATAAAACGGAATTAAATTGAATTGAATTAAGAGCAGTTCTCTACGAAATCGATCTTTTTTTTGAATTTTAATTTTTGTATTTTTTAATCAGGCTGAAACTTTTTTGGTGCCTTCGGTATGCCCAAAGAAGCCATTTTGCATCATTAGTTTGTCCATATAAATTTCCATACAAATTTGGCAGCTGTCCATACAAAAATGATCAAATCAAAATCAAACCATCCACATCAACGACCCCCGGATCTTTTGTGGTCTCTATTGCAAGTTTCTGCTCGAACCTAGGAGTCCGAAGGCTTGCATGGGGAGAACACCCAAACCTCTTTTTACTCCAAGGAACCTTCCACCCCAGTGTTTGAACTGACGACCTTTGGATTGTGAGTCCAACCGCCGCCAGCGATTCCACCGGAGTAGGCTTGGTTTGGTGTGTTGTTTGTACTTAACGGCCTAACAAACAAGGCCGTGACCGACATTTTACTTCCTCATCCGATGGAAGGTTGCAGCAGATGGGAATCGAATCCAGAATCATCCGCTTACAAAGCGGACAGCGTAACCATTTGGCCACGCACTGCCACAAAAATGATGTATGAAAATTCAAAAAATTGTATCTTTTGAAGGAATTTTTTGATCGATTTGGTGTCTTGGGCAAAGTTGTAGGTATGGATAAGGACTACACTGAAAAAAAAAATGTTTTTAATATTTTCAAATCAAGACTAACATTTCAAAACGGTCAAAATTCAATATTACGCCTTTTTGAAATGTTAGTCTTGATTTAAAAAAATTGAAAATATATTTTTTTGAAAAGATCGGAAAATTTCACGAATGTTTCACGTTGTTTCGAATGTTTCGCGTTTTGACATTGTAAATCGGACCATTAGTTGCTGAGATATCGACGTTAGAAAATGGTGGGTTGTTTGGGTGAAACTTAGAAAACATTTTTACTGCTTTTAAAACCTTTGCATGGCAATATCTCAGCAACTAGGGTCGTATTAACAAAGTTCAAAAAAGCAAAATATAGAGAACTTTCTCAGCCTTTCAAAAATATTTTTTCAGAAATGGGAAAACATGTGCACAAATTTAAAAAAAATGGAAAACTGCGACTATTTTTATAAAAATTACCTAAAAATGGCTATAACTTGAAAACGGTGCACTTTATGAAAATTTCACTGGAGTACTTTTTAATTGCAAATTTGATTTTACATCGAAAAATGAAGTTGCAAAATTTTTGCGTCTAATATTTCGATTTTTTGAAAAAAATCAGTATTGATTCGAAAATTCATAACTCGGTCAATGATTTTTGCACAACCAGGAAATTTCTGAAAAGTTGGCATTTTATGTCCCCTAAAACATATCAAGAAATAAAAAAAAATAAATGTAATTTAATTTATTTCAATTCGGATTATCAAAACTTCGGATAATCTAGTCTGGACTGTGATCATTATATTTTAAATGATCGTAAGAAGAGACAAAAATAACAGAGCAGTCGGACGGGAGTAAAATGGCCTCGACTTTTTTTTTGAGAGGTTAATGGTAACACCGAGAAGATAATGCTTTTGAACTTGTGGTCAACACCGAATTGTCCCGTCAAAATTGACGGGATTGATTCTGCGGGTGGAATATAATCGGAACGTATTGTCAAACCGGTTAAAAATTAATCATGGCAATGATGAAATTCTTCAGTCCGGAGGTATATCGCTAACGAGATACCACGATGATAAAAGGAGAGAACGTTAGAATGCAATTTACATCATAAGTGTGACTCTGCCTGGGGCTTGCCCTTCTTGACAAGTTGAGCTTTGAACTGTTAGCTGCTTAGTGTGTGCAGTGTTTAGTACCAGTACCAACTAAAATCCAAATTAATTTGGCTTATATTAGAACCTTTCTTGTATATTTTTTAACCTTTCTATTTGAAATCAGGCGATTTCTGGGCCCTTTAGTCCGAACTAAGCAACGGTATTAACCAGAGTATGAGAAGAAATAAAATAAAATAAACGCTTGACTGCATAATTTTTATGACTCCAATTACATACTATTATTTCGATTTTTTTCAATATAGTTTCATAAAAATAAAAATACATAATTAATAATCAAGAACAAAATTACGAAAATCATGAGGATTTTTATGAGCAAAAGCCTCATGCTTAAAAACACAAAAAAACGAAACTTTGAAATTTCGATTCATAGGAATTTAAAAAATTTAAAGAATCCTGTTTGTTGCATTCGCATTTCAGCAGTGCCACTTTATTTGATGCTCAACCGGCAAAAAAGAAATTTTCCTCAGATTTAGCCGATTTATACACAACTGAATTAGACTTTACTATCAACTTTTGATGTTCAGGGCCAATACGCACCTCCCAAGAAAAGGGGTCAAGAAATGGCTTTACGAACAGCTGAACAAAGGAGAGGGAACGATTTCTTGGGGCTTTTCTTTAACCTCTCTGGCTTGCTTTAGCTGCCAATTTGATTTTTTCTTGACCGATTCCTTCCGAAGTGCGTATACCGCTTTAAAATTTTGGATGCAAAAAGGATTGCAACATGAACTTAAAAAAATAGTTTAAAACTGTTGTCATTTTTCGTTTTCTCAACTGCATAAATTCCTTAGGTCCAAATAAGCAAAATTGCATGATTGGTTTCCCCATACAAGTTTTCATTGAATCATGAAAAGGGTCTTTCTGATCGATTTGATGTCTTCGGTAAAGTTATAGGTTATGATTAGGACTATTCGGAAAAAATAGGTAAATGAAAAACAAAACTAATTTTAAATTAAGTTTTTATCCCAACCTTTGAGCTATAGGGTACGACCGACGTTGAGGGGTTGAGATTAAAAAAAAGTTTCCACGTGATTTATGAACGGTCCAAATCAACAAACCGAAATTACGTAATGTGAGAACGTCCCCCAACGCGCGCACGGTTCATGATGACTCACCTCGGCTTCGGTATCACATTCTGTAGTTACGACTGCGCCGGGATGCTGCTGCTGCGGCTGTGGCTGGAGATGTCGCTGGTCATCGCCGGATGGCCTCCCGCCGACATTTGGTTGCTCCCGAAACTCCGAACTGGACTGTCCACGGAACGGACTGCCGGACCTGCTGGTTCTGCTGCTGCTACTTGTGCTGTTGGTTTGCTGCGGGGACTGGGTTGTTGATACGTGCATATTATTTGGGCGCTGATAAGGTTTGCTCTTCTTTGTTGTTCTAGAAAGATCCCGCCGCGGATTCGCCACTTTTTTCGCGCGTGCTGATCACACCCGCACCGTCGTTAATCCGTTTGCACTTCAGGGACATCCCGAGCAACTTGAGTTTTCCTTCGAGTTAAAATTGCGAGAAAAACCGGGGTGCTACACTTTTGACGAACTGGGCACTGAAATTAAATGAGAAAAAAAGAAGTAATTTTAATGACTGTGGCGCATTTTTTTTAAATTTAATTGATATTAATAAATAAAACCCATAGACATCAAACGGATTCACCGGTTTCCTTCAGTGGCGGAAATCAAAGAGCAACTACAAACTGACCCTACTATTCCTGGTCAATTCGAACACAGAACGACCTAAAATCCCGACAGCTCTTTTTTTGTCGATTTCCACCTCTTGAGCAAATCGCGAAACGTTCCACCGTGAAACACTTGAACACTTTATGCAATCCTTTTGGAACCGTAATTGTAATGATTAAAAACGCGTTTTTTGTGGATGACAAACTGTGCATTTTAGGTTCACCATAATTGGAATGGAACTCAACATTCATTAAAATAAATAATATTTTCAGCAGCATAAGTGTTTTTTCCTTGCTTTGGAAAACCCCTAGAATGCATTCCTTTTTTTCGGTTCGATTATGTCTCATTAATTATTTTTTTAAGCTTATCAACCACAAACACCAAGTCTTCTTCTTACTATATTGATAATTTACCAGACCCAATCTTGAAAAATTTAATGTAAATACAGTCCAGACTCGATCATCCGAAGTCTTCCGAAAAAATTGGCGGCCAATATGGCGGTGACGAAATATTGAAAAAATGCATTTTATTATTTAACACAGAAAAAAATCAATTCCCGTAATCGTGAATTAAGTTCACGAATGTGAGATCCACGAAGGAATTTATTCATGAGTATGGTGCATTTGCACCCTAAACGTGAATATATTCCTTCGTGGTTCTCATAATCGTGAACTGACTTCACGGTTTCGAGAATTGATTTTTTTTCTGTGAATAGGCAATCAACGTATTCAAATTTGACTAAAATGGGGTCGCAGGACTCGAATTTGATGTTCAACGCAATAAAAAGAATTTTTTTTTGATAATTGGAACTATACGGATAGTCGAGGCTTCGGATAATCGAGTCTTTACTGTAAAGTCTAGCTTTGTTATGAACACTTTTGTTTGTAGACAACATTTTAAAGGTTTTCTGTAAAGTTGTAGGTTAAGATGAGGACAGTTCTGAAATAGTCACACACAATTTATCCACTTTTAATCATTTTTTCCATGCAAGGTTAAATTCTCAAAATCCCTAATTTTTTTATAACATTTGATCTAATGAAAATATTTTTAAAAAGCAAAATAATAATAATAATAATTTGATAAACGTTTTTTAAATAAGATTTTTTTTTTAAATACCGTCAGTGGGGGTGACTATGGGTCAAAAAACGATACACCTCTAGTATTTTCTTAATAACAAAAACAATTTAAATAACATCGGAAATCTTTCAACGTAGATTTGTTCTTAGATAGTTTACTAACATTTTCCCAAAATACGGTGGATTTTGATGAACACTACCTTAAATGCCAATTGTTTGAAAATTGACCCAATCTCACCCCTTAGAGGGGGTGTCATTGGGTCGTATGAAACTAAAATGATGCTCAAATACAACGATATGGTAAAAACAAGTCATGCAACAGTGTTTATTGTTCGAGGGGATCGTATTGGCACGCTACAATGTTTGAAGTGGAGATTTTCAAACATTTGGGTAGTTTTCGAGCAATTCTTACAAAAATATTAGAAAAATGATTTTTTGAGAGGTCATTTTTGGCCAAAAACGTACCCCAACTTTAGACATCTGCCAAAATAACAGGATTTGTTCTAGGAACGAGATTTTTTCAGCGAAGTCATTTTAAGATGTCCCCTACACAACCTTTTCAAAAGAATTCATTTTCATTGAGAAGAACCTGAGAAATGGTAAAATCCGTAAAAAATCACTTTGACCCAATCTCACCCCTCAGACCCAATGTCATCCCCACTGACGGTATTGTTTATTATTTTTCTTCCATTTCCCTTTTTATACATTCAACGTTGGCGAATATGTTGCCGACATAGAGCCTGAAATAGATCAACATTAGCTTTTTAAGTATCGGATTTGAAACTCTTATAATTTTTTTTCGAATATAAATATTTTTTTTTAAATTAATAATCGAGTTTGGATTGTATTTCTACACGAAAATTCGGAAATTTTTAGCAATTTTTCAATCAGAAAAATAGTTGCCGTGAAAAATGAAGTCTAATTTTTTGTAAGACGATTTTTTTCAGCATCTTGAAAAGAATCTGAAATTTACATTATTTAAAACCATCTAAAAAAGACAGTTCTTTGGCTTAATGGCTGCGGCTTCTGAAATATGGGAAATATAGTTGAACTTTGAATATTAACAAAATCTTGGTGTGACTCTGATTGATGCACCGTCAAAAGTGTAAAAATTTCTTTAAAAAAGATTTAAATTGACCCAATCAAACCAACCCTCTCAAATCTCGAAAATATTTATTTGGAGAATCGATTAAGTTCCAGTTAGGCAACTCGCTTAGCACTAAATTGCCTGCAAAACATAACAATAATATCAACAATCAAGAATAACAAAACAAACCGACACGGGCGTCAACCTTTGGTTAGCCACGAACCCCGAATCGGGCATAACTTGATAGCATGTTTGGAGGTGATTGTAGTACGAGCTGCTGGACATGGCTTGGTTTAATCGAAACAAAATATGTGTCAACACCGAATGGTTTGTAAACACCTTGAACAACCTGCTGAACGAGCTGAAATTTAAATCGTCACTTACCGATTTGTACTTTGTCAGATTTTTTTTAAGGCAAATTTACAAGTATTGCTCATTAAAAAACATACATTTGTGAAAAAATAGTTATAGTGAGTGGTATACCTCCCTACCATTAATTTAAATCAATTAAGCTAAACCGAGCTTAAAGTTTTGATTTTAAAAGAAAACTTTTGCCCGTTTGGTAAACAACAATCACAATTAAAAAACTTTCTTTGCATCACGTGGAAGTACTTCCCGAAAAATAATATTGTCCGTTTCTTTCAAAGGTACACACCGCGCGGCATTTCAGTAAGTGCCATAGACATTGTAGCCAGCGATTGTCTGCACTTTTGGTGCAATATAAAACATACCTTACAAAAAGAAGAAGATCAACAAAAAACAAAACGCGCAGTATGGGATTTGACAGCACGCATTTGCCGAAAGTGCGGCGCGTCGTTTCGAGGCTGGTTTGCCGCGTGTCTTTCTCGGGAATACGCGCAATATTATATCTGGGAAGGGGTACATCTTTTATACCAGGAAAAAGTTTTATTTTACCTCTGAAAATGTGTAATTTTACCAAAATTACACAATTTTTACTGTGTAGACAATTAAAAACCAGTCAGGGACGAACGCATGAAAAATTATTAAAAATTGTTGTCACAAATGATTCGCGAAGAAAGTTTTTGGTTGCGAAGGTGTAAAGTATGGTAAATATTTCTATACGGCATGAGATGCGGCCGAGGATCCGGCCAACGTAACAACAAAGTTGTAGGTGCGCATGATAGGCGCGTACGTACGCGAACAATTTCTAGGTTGATTTTTGTCTATTCGGCAGTTTTAAACGGTTTGCTATTGTGAGTGCGAGAAACGTCATAGAGCTCTATTATTGTAAAATTAATTACACAGCAGAAGAGTAGTTTTTCAATCTTAAGTATTCTAAAAATCCAAATAGATTAAAAAATATTTTGTAAAAACAAAACATTTTGCGATACATTTTAATTAAAGGTTTTACCAAAAATATTGTTTTCCACAATTTTTAGGGCCGATTTAGAAAGGGGGAGGGTTTGTATACACAGTAAAAAATTGTGTAAATTTGGAAGGTTTAATTTTTGTAGGTTGAATATTACCTCTTTTATGGTGTAATTTTACCTCAATTTAGACTGAAAAAGCGACATTACACCAGAATACACTCAAACCCCGATGGTTTGACACTGTTGTCAAGCGAACGGGGTCATTTTATAGTTTGACACGCCTTTTAAACGGAGTTTACACACACTATCAAACGTTTGTTTTGATAGTGTGCGTGAGCGCCGTGTAAAAAGCGACAGTTCGTCACTTTTTAGTTTGACTTTGACCAACCAACGGGGTACAAACTAAAAAAGTGTCAAACGAAAAAGTGACCAACCACCGGGGGTTGAGTGTAGTGGTAAAATTACACATTTTCAGAGGTTGAGATTTCCAAAAAAGTGTCCACGTGGTTTGTGGATGGTCTTAACATTGAAAGCGTTCTGAACCAACATTTTCGTTAAAACTTCTGATTACTCCAAAGCTTCAGTTTGAGCCATTTTATTTTAAAGAGTTGAGTAGACAGACTCCCCCCAGTCTACAAATATCTGCGAACCTGCGTTTGTAAACAAGCAGTCTATTCCTTTTGCTCAAGAGACAATTCACGTAAACTAAGAAGGGGATAGACTGCTTGTTTACAAACACAGAATCGCCCTATTGAACGGTTACTATGGAATTGTGGGATGTTAAAACTTCATTTTAACTGAAAATTTTACCAAAAAAGTAATCCTACCACAGTCAAAACCATAGTGGACCTTAGAATTTATTGGTTTCAGCGTTTTAAAAGAGTTTTAAAATGCATTTTACACTTGCCCAGTTGTATTCCAATCATTAGTTTTCAAAACATCTAAATATTGGCGAACTTTAAAAAATATTTGCAACGGCCTTAAGCAATACTATGCCGAAGACAGAAAAATTCTGTTCTCAAAATACAGATTTTTGAATATTTTAAAAGCGTGCGTTCATAAAAAACTGTTTTTCCATATAAAGTAGTATGGGAGGAGGCGCATGGTGGCTCAAGTTTTTTTTTTATAATTTGTTAATAAGATTTATTAAGTGTCGTATTTAAAAATGTTTTGCACCTCTTTTACCGTTAGTTAGTACAACCGTTAAAAAGGTATTTCTGCAATGAATATTTTTATTATATTACATTTAGTAACAGGCTAGCCTTTTTTCTGGTCATTTATTAACATTTCTAGATTTTTTAAAGGACCTATAAACACTCTGGATATGAAACACAATAGCTGATAGGACCTTAAAAAACTCTAGATTTATAGTGCGCCATTGCATTAGAATGCATTGAAACATCACAAACGTTTAAGTGGCCAAGCCTACTGCGTCAAGTTTACCGCAGAGGTGATTCGTTGAAGTGGGTTAAGTTAAACAGCAACACAATTCTGAATCATACGCTCCGAGTTTTGGTTTGAGGCAATTATTCGTTGGGAGCAATTTAGTAATTTTTAATTAATTTTAGTACTCCGGGACCTTCTAGGATGGAACATTGTATTGCCCTGGACACTATTTGTCGTGGTTAGAGCACCACAACTCGCTCTTAGTACCCAGGCGTCTCTATTAGTTTGAAAAAAAAAAAAAACATGTTTTTTTCCGAAATCCTGTTTTAATAAAGCTTTCAGTGTTTGCTAGGGTTCCCAGAATATGGGACTTTTTCTCAAAACCTCGCTCCACAAGCTGAATATTGCTGAATATAAGAGCAAAATCGGTTAAAATTTACCCATTGATGCTCGAAGGTGAAGTTTGTATGGGAAAAATCGAAAAAAATGTATGGAAAACCCTATTTTCTTACGGTTTGATCTGCAGGGTGCGCTACTTTCATCCAAATATTTTTAAAAGTGAGATTCTTATTGAAAATTTAATGCTGTGAACTTTGTAGAAAAAAAAGTGTTCACCTGTACAATGTAAAAATTAGTAATGCGGTGTTGATATATTTCCTTTTACAACGATCCCTTAGTACGAACAACAAGTAGGAATAACTGAAACTATCATCACAAACATTGAATGATGAGGCTGATGTTTCACGTGCTATAATAGCTTCACCACCCGCTAAAACCCCTCGAGTGAGAGAGTTCATTGAATCGTTCACCTCTAAAAATCCGACGGGCCTCCCTTCTACACTGCACTGCACACTTCAAACCCGAATCGGTTCTCACCTTATTATCAACATTTTTTTTGTTTGATTCTCTCTTTCTCTTTTTTGTTCTGAGTTTTGGGTCTACCCGATTGACTTTTACTGACGAGAGAATGAAAAGAAGATGACGCTTTGATAGTAAACTGCTTCTCTTTTATGATAATTATACTTTTTGCGTTCAGGAACTGTTTACATGAGTTCTCCAAACCTTTAGTTAGCTCACTCTGATTTGTTTTTACGCCAGTTGATAAGCGAAAAAATGCAGAAATTTCCGTACTGATTTGGATAACGACGTACTGACGTACTGTTAATGAAAACGTCAGAAGTTTTCTTCTCATGAAACGAGCTTGAAAAAGTGAGAGAGCGAATGCGAGCGTAAACGTGCAAGCGAGAGCGAGCACGCGAACGCAAACATACAAAAAAAAAAAAGAATACACTCGGTCTACTACGATTCATTGATTTAGATTCGGGCTACTTTGTCGTCACAGTCACGGTGAGTATTGGGTTGACCTGGCTGGCAGCGCGGATAGAACATGACAGCAGTGTTGCCGGAAAATTTTCGCTCACTTTGGCTAATTAGTATTGCCGTTTGCGAACTCCCGCACATTCCGCTCTTCTATACGCGATACTGCTACTCTTGTCGTGTCGTGACATGGCTGGTGCGCGCGTCTGGAACCGTTTTGTTTTTTTTTTCTTCTTCTGTTGTTTCGTTTTATTTTCGTCTGATTCTGCTCCACAGTCCCTCTGTCCACTTGTTCTCTCCAACTCCCAAACACTCTTGCGTTTGCTTCTGCTTCTTCTCACACCCTGACGAACGCAGCTCGGCCCGGGGCACGTTCGCGTTCCGTCTGGAAATGCCTACTTTCCCAAATAAGCCAGCCAAACTGGTTCTTCTAGGGCCGTCGTGCATCGTCACCATCGCCGCACTACCAGCACCGAGCGACGACGACCGAGGTCCAGAATTAGCCCCGTACGGTCGGCAGTGGTGCCAGCTAATCTCGAGTCTACGCTTGAGAATGTCTGAGAATGTCTTATTGTACGTTCTACTCAATGTGCGAATAAAATTAAACATTTGAAAAAAAAAAAATTCAGAACGTCTGCCAGCACTGTTCTGGACGGCAACAATGGAAATGAAAATCGGGAGATATTTAGTGCCAGCGAGCAGTGCGTGCATGAGAGTGCCTTCTCATTCTGAACTCGAGAATGGAATAACCTGCCTAGTAGGCCGTTGGCAGGCAGGTTCGGTGTTGACGTTTTGCTCTGTTTTTTTTTCTTCCTTCGACACCGTATACGGCTACTGTACGGCTCATCGAGAGACATTTCCTCTCGGCGCCAGGGCAAAAAGTTCAAATCTGGAGTTTTTTTTTTGGAAAGGTCCAATAAACCAAATTATCAGTTTTTGCTTTTTGGGTGTTTTTTAATACCCCTGACTCAAGGCGGTTTCAAAAACACCCAAAAAGCAAACACTAGAAATTTGGTTTATTGGACCTTTTCAAAATAACTCCAGAAATGAGAGGTAAAAACAGTGAGAGCACGAGTTAACTTTACTTTTTAAAAGAAGACAAAAACTGAGTTTTACTGAAAAAATATTTCTAGAGTCACACCAAACTATTAAATTACTGAATTCAGTTTAAAATAAACTTAAATTTCTGCAAAATTTTACAGCTCCATTTTCATCACTTTTGAGTTAATGATGCAGTCTGGTTCAAAATTGTGTGCTCTTTCAGAAAATCCCGCATAATCCAGTGCTTTGTTCTAGAAATCAGGAGTAAATTCAGTTTTTTCGGGAAAAAATAACACGCAACCTTAAGTGTTGTAACTGAAATTCAGCGAAAAATTTACTGAAAATTTCGGTACAGTCCAGACTCGATTATCCGAAGTTTCGATTATCCAATGTTCGATTATCCGAAGGTTTGTATCGGACTTCGGATAATCGAATCACGATCAAATAAAAAATCGTGTTTTTTTATTTTCTTGTTTTTAACATAAAATTTGAGTTCTGCGACCCCATTTTAGTCAAATTTGAGTTGTTGATTGCCGATTAAAAAATGAAATGCATTTTTCAATATAACATCACCGCTATTTTGGCCGCCATCTTGGATTTAAAAATTCTTAAACATTTTAACGTAGTTTAGGGGTACAATAACAATAAGAAATTTGGCAAAGAAAAATTTTGTTTTTTTTCATGATTCGATTATCCGCAGAGAAATTTTTCTGAGGCCTTCGGATAATCGAGTCTGGACTGTACTGTAGTTTTCAGTGAATGTTAACTGAAAAGGAAAGGAAAAGGAATTTAGCCGGTAACTCAATTCCCTACAACTTTATCGAGGGGTGGAAAACGCTCCGAGTTGATCCTGATTTTTCTTGTTTTTTAGAAAAAGGGATCATCCATAAATATTTTTTATTCGAAATCTTTCGGTATCTTTTACAAAATATATATTTTAGATGTAATCCTTTAATAAAAGAAGACAATTGTTGAGCAAAGTTTTAAAATTTCTGGCTGTGTTGCAAGTTATTTTTTTTTAAACATTGGTTTGAGCCAAATAAAAAATGTTACTTAATTCACCCTTAGGTAGTTGATGCCTTCCTCACATTTAGAGGGAAATGCTTTCCAAAATAGATACACAAGGGCGGACCTTTCAGTGTTCTATCAACTTGATTCATTATTCATACCATCAGATTGGGAACTCAGATCTTCATAATTCAGGGCACTTATGTGCTTATAACTTTTGATAGGGTTGTCAGATCTTCAATCTTTTGAACTCGTTGGAAAGGTCTTTTGATCACCTATCCTTCGACAGGTCGTATGATCGATCCGGACAACGTTTTCATCAAAATATATGAGATCCGGCCTCCAAAAAGTGCATAAATAACACTTAAGTGCTTATAACTTTTGATAGGGTTGTCAGATCTTCAATCTTTTGAACTCGGCGGAAAGGTCTTTTGATCACCTATCCATCGACAGGTCGCATTAAAGATCCGGACAACGTTTTCATCGAAATATATGAGATCCGGCCTCTAAAAAGGGCATAAATAACACTTAAATGCGCATAACTTTTGATAGGGTTGTCAGATCTTCAATTTTTTGAACTCGTTGGAAAGGTCTTTTGATCACCTATCCATCAACAGGTCGCATGATAGATCCGGACAACGTTTTTATCAAAATATATGAGATCCGGTCTCCAAAAAGTTCATAAATAACACTTAAGTGCTTATAACTTTTGATAGGGTTGTCAGATCTTCAATCTTTTGAACTCGTTGGGAAGGTCTTTTGATCACCTATCCATCGATAGGGCGCATGATAGATCCGGACAACGTTTTCATCGAAATATATGAGATCCGGTCTCTAAAAAGTTCATAAATAAAACTTAAGTGCTCATAACTTTTGATGGGGTTGTCAGATCTTCAATCTTTTGATTTCTTTGGAAAGGTCTTTTGATCACCTATCCATCGACAGGTCGCATGATAGATCCGGACAACGTTTTCATCGAAATATATGAGATCCGGCCTCCAAAAAGTGCATAAATAACACTTAAGTGCGCATAACTTTTGATAGGGTTGTCTGATCTTCAAACTTTTGAACTCGTTGGAAAGGTCTTTTGAATACCTTTCTAAAAATGTATAGCATGACGGGGTTTCTTACAAAAACCACCCTTTTTACAATCTTCCGGACTTTTGTTAGAATCGTTTTTTAGCATAACTTTTGAAGTACTTTACTAAACTTCATAATTTTTAATAGCGACTTATGGGACTCCAAGATGGATCGAATGAGACCAATACAGTCCAAATCGGTTCAGCCAGTGTCGAGATAATCCAGTGCAATTTTTTTTTATCAACATCCCACCACACACACAGGCATTTGCTCAGAATGTGATGCTGAGTCGATAAGTATACATGAAAGTGGGTCTAGGAGGTCAAATCAAGAATTTCGTTTTTCGAGTGATTTTATAGCATTTCCTCAGTAAGGTGAGGAAGGCAAAAAACGCAAAATTAAACTATCAAAAGTGGTCCCTTTCACACCTTATGTAAACTGTCATTTGAGTGAAAGGGATACACTATTGTTTACAAAAGTTATGTGCCCAAATGAAATGTTAGTCTTCAAATAGTCATTTAATTTTCGTAACAAAACGTCGTGTTTGTTTGGGTTTAACTCTTAAAGCAAAAACTTTCAAAAAGTCCCAAAATTTTAAGTCAGTCAAATTCATATTACACTTCATGCCTGTTTGAAGTTCAAACATTGAAATATATTTTTTTGCAATTCCGTTGTAAAAATATTTATTTTTCCTGTCATTCTCACATGACGAAAAAGCCTACTTTTCTTTACCCGAAATTAAAGTTTCGAATAGTGATACTTTTCGATACAAGTGCCCTTTGTAATTTTACATGTACAATTTTTCTACACACACAAAAAAAGTTTCATGAAATGATGCCAAATTTCTTTTACACGCAGGCCATTTGGACTCGAATTTAACTAGAAAGGGCTCACCGAACTCGAATTTGATGTTGAAAGTAAGACAAAAAATGTTTTTGCACGACATTTGATTAAGAGTCCATCCACAAATCACGTGGACACTTTTTTGGAAATCTCCCCTTATAATTCGAATTTGTAAAGAAACATTCGAATGTCTTAAATTATAAGTTATTAAAATTTGCTACGATAAATAAATTCAACACAGCATGCTTATTTCATGCGATAAACTTAAATCACCATACAAAGCATAGCATAGCATAACGGGTCTGTAACACGCTGTAGGGGGTGCCACAATGGTCAATTCAATATTCTTAAATTTAAAACAGTTATGATTTCAAACTTGTGTTATATTTTCTTCAAATTCAAACAGCTTTTCAACCGATACACACCAAAACACATTTCATTGGCATCAAGTTTCTGTTGTCGAATTTCCTACGGTAATCACCTCTGGCAGTGTCATCTTGAATGAAGTTCACAGCCTCGCATCAGCTTGCGACGGTTGGTGGTAGTGGTGCTGGTGTGAACCAGTGAGCAAAATAAACCATGAATAAAACTCACACCAACACCAGCACCCCAGAATCGATGTTTGGATTTCTCACAGACGGTCAGACGGCCCCAGCCAGAGATTGCGTGTTGTGACAACACAGACGTACACTCAGACACACATTACGGACGGGTTTTTTTTTCTCTGTTTGGTGATTGTTGCCGGGGATTGAAGTTGAGGAAAAGATTTTTAAAGTAGTAGGAAACTGTTTTCTTTTTGACTGTTTGTCCGTTAAACCAATAAAAACATGGTACAATTTTTCAAAGACGAATTTATGTAAAATTTTGTTTGTTCAAATCACATTTTGTAATTTTTTATAATGCAAAAATAAATTTAATACTAAAAACAACTACCATTTCATCAATTACGAGGGCTCATTCAATTTTCCATTCCCGCAAGAATTTCTACCGGATCCATCGTGAATGAATTCGAGTAAAAATATTTGCACCCACACTCGCAAACAAAAGCGACATCCTACCAACACTTACAAACAGAGAGAGAGAGAGAAAAATCGGAAAAGACAACAAAGCCCACATTCTCCTGGATCTGGGAGCATCCAATCGATTCTGACGGACGGTTGCTAATTGCCACCGATATTTTTTAATCTTTTTCTTTCACTGATTTTTCAGCTACTGACACAAAAAAAAAAAATTGTTAATAAGGAACATGAGGACATGTCGGTTCACATTGCGGATGGAGAAAATATAAGTAATACAAATATGGCGCATTTTGCACTTTACTAGAGTTTTGCGCAATTATTTTCATCACAATATTTTTTTCGTCACTGTGGTGTTTACGTTTTAATTGAGGTTTTTTTTTCCTATGTCAGACAGTTATTTATTTTCTCTCAAATTAATGAGGAGAAATTAAACACTCATACAATATTGACGAATTTATTGAAAAACAGTTTACAAGATTTTTAATAACTGATTAAGAATCCAGAATCTGTTTCAGGGCGATTTTATTACAAACATTTTAGTATCTTTAAGGTTTTTTTTATTCTCATTGTTATTCCTTTTGTGTGCTATAAGGTATTTTAAATAGGTGGATGAATTTCATCAAATGATCAGTATATTGCATTATTATGCAACACTATATTTTACATTGAACAAATTATACAAAATACATATAAAACTGTAAACTGGCGCATCCTTTTTCCCGTACAGATTATGTGAAATGTGATCCGTTCTCAGAATCCTCTAAGCGGTAAACACAACGCAGTACGGCTGGCCGCTTTAGTTTGTGCAATTTATTTTCGGGTGTTCCCGGATGTACTGCAATTACTAATACTGACAAGAAAAGTGCTTGGGGCGCAATCTTATCACTCTTTCCAGCATGCTTTCATCGGACTGGCTGCGTTAGTGTTAGATTAGATTAGACATTTTGGTATCTTTAAAACTATTGATATATGTATTCATTGATTCAACCCCGAATAGTACGAACAGTGCACGCCCAAAATGTCAAAATCGTTAGAAACAAAGTGTGGCTGTCATGCCATGGCACACTTTTTTGTAAAGTTGGCACCACTGCTCGAAAGTTTTGCTTTTCAATACAAGTGGTAAAAACTTGAAAGTTTGAGCACCTAAATGGATGCGGAAATAGTAGTTTATGCAAAAAGTTGCGAAAATAAGATTTTTTCAGCACGAGTCGTACATTTATCCAACGAACCGAGTTGGATAAATACAACGAGTGCCGAAAAAATCAAGTTTTGCAATGAGTTGCTTACAATTTTTTTTTTGCAATTTCAAAAAACGTATTTTGAATGGAAAAAACAAAACAAAACAATTTTGAAAAATTTTACTTTTCGATACAACTGTCGAAAAGTTCAATTTTTCAGCACCCATTTCAGTGCTGAAAAGTAGGTAAAAGGTATTGATTTTCAAATCTGTTATTTTTGGTACTTAAAGTAGGCCAATTCGTTTCTCAAGAAGGACAGGAAAAATTGACAGTTTCACAGCGGGATTGCAAACAGTACTTTTCAGTACAGTCAACCCCCGGTGGTTGGTCGCTTTTTCGTTTGACACTTTTTAGTTTGTACCCCGTTGGTTTGACAAAGTCAAACTAAAACGTGACGAACTGTCACTTTTTACACGGCGCATATGCACACTATCAAAATAAACGTTTGGTAGTGTGTGTAAACTCCGTGTAAAAGTGATGTCAAACCAAAAAGTTACCCCGTTTGTTTGACAAAAGTTGGTATCAAACCAACTTGGTTTGAGTGTACTGTTATGTTTGCCGATTAATAGCAGGATATTTCACCAATAGACAAGAAAGCGAGCGTACTTTTATTACGTAACGCAAAAAATCGGATATTTAGACCCCCCCCCTCTCGTTTCAAAATTTCCATACAAATTAAAAAAAATGTATGAAGCGTAACACGGCCTCCGACCACCCCCCTCCCCCCCAACTGCGTTACGTAATAAAAGAACGCTCCCAAAAGTGTTTTCTTGGTTAGGCAAAATTGAGTACCTGTGATGATTTCTGGAGTTTTTTTTTGAAAAGGTCCAATAATCCAAATTTCCAGTTTTTGCTTTTTGGGTGTTTTTGAAACCGCCTTGAGTCAAGGGTATTAAAAACACCCAAAAAGCAAAAAATGAAAATTTGGTTTATTGGACCTTTTGAAAAAAAAAAAAAAAACTCCAGATTTGTTGTTCTTAATTTATTTAATTCTGACAGCTTCAACCTTCTTAGTCATTCGCTGCACTGACGTTTATGAGCTTGTTCCATACAAAAATTACTTTTCCGAAAACTTATTCGGCAAATAGGTTTCTAAAATCTGATTGCTTCATGTAAGATTTAAAATTTCATTGATAAAATGGCATGGAATTACAAAAATATTATTGGAAACCATATGAATAGTATTTTTATTTATTATAGGGTTAAGTAAAGAGGACAATGTTGCAGAATATTGAACGAATTGTCGAATGAAAAAACTCATTCATTACCAATTGAGTTCACACATCACAAAACGTTAACAATATTGTACTTATGCCATAAATACAGCTCAACAGTAAAGGTGTTATCGGAATCGAAATCTACTTACGTCTTTCAGTTGACCAAAAACTCAGCTCCAATCCCCGAGATCGTTTTCATTCATTTTCCTGTATATTTACTCATACACACATAAATAAAATTTTACACACTTGACTTATGATTGACTGGTTTGCGTGACAGCTCTGAATGTGATCTTCGTGTAGCCGTGAGAGAATGGGAGAGTAATCATCACAAAATACCCACACAACACTTTACGCTCGTACACCTTTGCGACGTTATCCAGTATGGGCACCAACACCACCACCGTATCCCAAACATACACAAACACACCCACAGACAAATAACACCTTCTCCGCGCGACTCTGTTGCGTGAGAATTTCCCCGTCAGAGTATGAGTGCGGGAGTAAGACCAAAATTTCTTCTTCTCTTTCCTTCTTTTTTCTTTTTAAAAAAGCCCCAAAGAAAAACTGGCTCTGCCTACTCTAGACCGTGGCGAAAATCGCCATTTGCAGCCTCTTAGAGTGCACTTTTCACGGTAATTTCACGCCACCGAACGCGCGGAACCCGACCGGAAGCGGAAACACACGTCACTTTGTTCGCTAGCGCTAGGGGTCTAAATTTTCCACTTTTTACTGCATTTTTTCTTCTTCTCTCGTCCGCTGAGACGCGACCGTCGCGACGACCGAAACAGAGGAACGATTGGCACAGAATGAGCCGAATATTTCGTCGTCGCCGTCGTTTCAAGAGTGCTCATGAATGAATGAGCGAGCGGCGCTGCGCTCCCGCTCTTCCTCTCTCTTTCGTTTCATGGTGTGTTCGTTTGACGGAGCTAGGGCTTGAGTCGTACTTATAGCGTTTTTGTTCGATTAGTGTCAAAGATCACACTCTCAAAATTTATGTCTGACTTTGGCGAAATATTTTTCAGGAATTTTTATTGGGCCACTTAACTTAAGGTCGTAGATGCTGTATTTCAATTTTGGGGCACTGACTGTCAATGATAAGGTTAATAAAAATATTTTCTCTACAGCATTGCCCTGGCGTTCTCGATTGCGAGATTCCTACTCCAAACTTGGTGTCCGAAGGCTTGATTGTTGAGGCAATTGCAAATCTCTTTTCACACCTATTGCTTCCATCCACCCCGGGATTCAAACTGAGGACCTTTGGATTGTGAGTCCAACTGCCTACCAGCGACTCCACCGAGACAGGACCCAGGGAGACGACTCCTACACCTGGACTGAGCTATCTACCTAACCTCTAGGTTAGACTGGGGCCAACACTTACTTTCCCATCCGACGGAAGGCGTGACCAGACAAATCTCGTCTCATAATTTGCCACCGGGACCTTCTGAGATCAAGCCCAGGCCGAAAGGCAACCACGCTTACCCCTACACCACGGTCCCGGCTTAATTCAGGGTCCATAAATAGTAAATTGAAATGAAAAAATATTTACATTCAGTAATTGCTTCTACAAAGATCACAAAGTAACCCAGTTTTTGATTGAAAAGTACTGAATCAAGATTTGAATGTTTTTTATTCTAAAACCACCATGGCTGCCTAATGGCCGATCGGGAATGATGCCTTTCAGTGCCTTATCAACCCGACAGAAAATACCGGACAAAAAATCTGGTGAAATATGAACGGAAAATAGTAATATTTTCACTTTTATGGAAATTTTTGACAGCTCAAAAAACCGCCTTACCTTATTTAATCAAGATGCCTTGCGCCAAACGAAGACAAATGAGCAAATACAACCCAGGGTTGCCCAAACGAACACAACTGTATTTGTCTCGCTCTCCCGCTCTCTTTCTCTCCGTTTCATCGTTCGTTCTCGCTCAGTCCCATTCACGCACTCTTGTGTGGCGGTGAAAGGACCGATTTACCTGTTTCATCGTCAACAATAACAAGGAGGGCACGCTGTGATGAATGGGACGTGCTGGGCAAGGGGGTAACGACATGCGCACACAAGTGCGCATCAATGGGACAAGGTGTGTGGGGAATGCAGGTGATAGTGTGCGTGTCGAGTTAGACGATTTTTCCGCTAGGTTCGCGGTTGTTCCGGCGGTGTTTGAAATGGCAGCGCACGTAGGCTTGAGCCGTATAGAGTTATCTACGTGCGCATGTATTGCGTATACGTACACGAAAAAGATTGAGGTTAAATTTTGTACCGCCAGCAAAACAAATGGTGCGCTAGTGTGTGTGATGTCGGGCATAGATAACTCTATTATTGAACTGATAATGTAGATGTTTTTTTTTAAATCTAGAGTTTTTTAATAAACTCTTTTTAACCTCTTTAAAAAACCCTGGAAATGTTTTATTGGTAATTTTCATCAGTTTTTTTCAGGTGAAAAGTTTGGCGAGGATTGACCAATAAACTTGTGCGTAAAATGTTTCCAAAAAAGCCAACAAAATGGTAAGTTTAACAATATGACATTGATGTCGAGCTTAATGTTCTATATTGTGAACAACTTTTGATGTTTTCTGATTTGAAAATTTCAAATCATTATTCAAATATTTAATAATCTGTGACATTTTCCCTCTGGTCAATTTTTCGTTCTTGTTTTCGTTCTTTACTTTAGAAGTGTAGGAGTGAAGGTGGCAGTCGTGGTGCTTTCATGTGTGTGTTGGAAAACTTCACAAATCACTTTTTTGAAGAATGTTTTGACAACATTGTTGAAACGTCGAAAACCGATGCCGTAATCTGGGGTGAATCGGGACCTCAGAATAGGGACAGCAGTATTTAAATTTGGAAATGGATGTACACATTTTGTTGGTCTGAGTCTGTTCTAACCGAAACCAACCAGAAAAATCAAAATATTGTGCTCCAACATGGATAAAAATGCTGACCAAATTGGCCCCATTTGTCCCGATTGACCCCAGTTTACGGTGCCAAAAACTCGTAACTCGTTACTCTGGAGGAAATGAATTGCCCAACGTCTAATTTTTATGCATGATAATACCTACCATTTAACAGCCTTGATCTAATCAAAAGTACATGAGAAGTTCGATAGATGTCAGTATAACAACATGATTTGAGTATTCGCTAAAGGATAATGGATATCTTCAGTAAGGGAGCGTTCTTTTATTACGTGACGAAAAAAAGCATCATTAGTTTGTCCATAAAATTTTCCATACAAATTTGGCAGCTGTCCATACAAAAATGATGCATGCAAATTCAAAAATCTGTATCTTTTGAAGGAATTTTTTGATCGATTTGGTGTCTTCGGCAAAGTTGTAGGTATGGATATGGACTACACTGGAAAAAAATAATACACGGTAAAAAAAATTGGTGATTTTTTTATTTAACTTTTTAGGCTGGTACAAATATTTTTAAAAGTTTTTGTCAAAAAAAAAAAAAAAATTGGCCCGAAAAATCAGGGGGCAAAAAAATATTTTTACAATAAACTTCAAAATTTCAATGAAAATTCAAGTGCAACCAACTGAAATCAAATTAAAATACATTCTTCTGCATTTAAAATCATTTTTAAGCATGTTTGGGTTTATTAAAAAATCTTAAGATTTTTTGAAAATTTTCGATGCAAAATCTTTTTTTTTCGATACAATTTTTGTTTTTGTCAGGTCTTAGATTTTTTGAAAACTAATGATTGCAAAACAACTGAACTAGTGTAAAATGCATTTTAAAACACTTTTTTCATTTAATTGTAAAGACTATGGCTTGTTATTTAAATTTTTATATTTTTTTATTTTTTTGCCCTCCCCTTGACCTCGGTCAGGGCCGAGGGACAAAAACTTTTTTAAATATTTGCATCGGCCTTATCACTAAAAGTTGATTTACAAAAAAACACTATTTTTATTTTTTTTTATTTTTTTATATGTTTTAGAGGACATAAAATGCCAGCTTTTCAGAAATTTCTAGGTTGTGCAAAAAATCATTGACCGAGTTATGATTTTTTTAATCAATACTGATTTTTTCAAAAAATCGAAATTTTGGTCGTAAAAATTTTTCAACTTCATTTTTCGATGTAAAATCAAATTTGCAATCAAAAAGTACTTTAGTGAAATTTTGATAAAGTGCACCGTTTTTTAAAGTTATATCCATATTTAGGTGACCTTTTTGAAAATAGTCGCAGTTTTTCATTTTTTAAAATTAGTGCACATGTTTGCCCAGTTTTGAAAAAAATATTTTTGAAAAGCTGAGAAAATTCTCTATATTTTGCTTTTTCGGACTTTGTTGATACGACCCTTAGTTGCTGAGAAATTGCCATGCAAAGGTCTAATTCAAAGGTTTAAAAACAGGAAAATTAATGTTTTCTAAGTCTCACCCAAACAACCCATCATTTTCTAATGTCGATATCTCAGCAACTAGGGGAACAGCATCTAATTCCAGCGTGCCTCTAATGTTGGCAGGTCAGAACTTTGACATTCAATTAAAGCTCATTAAAAGCGATTTCAACTGAAATCGAGTGATAAATAGCTCAATAAGAAGTGAGCAACCAAGTTTCTATCAAAAGTTTTGCAAAATTTGTTGTTTAAATAGTGAAAATCAGCAAATTGGATGGAGTTAAGAGCGAGTGCTTAACCTGCCAAAGTTACGAGAATTTCCCCTAATGGTCCGATTTTCAATGTTAAAATATGAAAAATTCGTGAAATTTTCCGATCTTTTCGTAAAAAATATTTTCAAAAATTTTAAATCAAGACTAACATATCAAAAGGGCGTAATATTGAATGTTTGGTCTTGTTGAAATGTTAGTCTTGATTTCGAGCATATCAAAAAATAAAAAAAATTAAAAATAGTGTTTTTTTGGTAAATCAAGTTTTAGTGATAAAAAGTTAAATAAAAAATCACCAAATTTTTTTTACCGTGTATTATATTTTTCCAGTGTAGTCCGTATCCATACCTACAACTTTGCCGAAGACGCCAAATCGATCAAAAAATTCCTTCAAAAGATACAGATTTTTGAATTTTCATACATCATTTTTGTATGGACATCTGCCAAATTTGTATGGAAAATTATATGGACAAACTAATGATGCAAAATGGCTTCTTTGGGCATACCGAAGGCACCAAAAAAGTTTCAGTCGGATTAAAAAATACAAAAATTTAAATTGAAGAATAAAGACCGATTTCGTAGAGAATTGCTCAACTGCTTAGTTAAAATAGCTATATCTCGGGAATGGTACATCCAAACGTCTTCATATTTATTTTGTTAATAGATGAAAATGTACATTTTAATGCCCTGCAAAAATATTTTGGAAAAAGTTTAAGTGTGTGCTCATACCAACCTCTGACATTTTTGACGATTTACATGTATGTAACCCCTTAAATTAGAGGTGGGCAAAATCGTTCTTTTTTATGAGCCGCTAACTTTCGCTCGCTCTTCAAAATGAGCCGCTCTTTGAACGGCTCTTTCGCTTTTTTTTACAATTTTGTTGTAAAGTCAGTTTAAAAAAAAATGAGTTCGAATAATTGGGTGAAGAGAGCACCCAAAATAAAATCTAGGACTTTGAAGAATATTTCTATTAATTTTACGAAATTGCGTTTATTTCTGCTCTAATTAAACAAATTCTGGTATTTTATTTTGAGCAAATATTCTGCCAACTCTTTTCTACATTCTGATTTAATCTAAAAAGCCTATAAATGCAAAAGTTTAATCAGGCAAGAGGAGTTCTTCAGCAAAATTTTCCAATTTAAGTTTTATAAATAATCAAATTTGTACTCGAGTAATTCTTCAATGTTTCTTTGTGATCAGTTGTGCAATGAAATTTTTTTTAAAATTTTATTCAGAAAATCATTCAATTTTGAAGTAATTTAAGTACATGAAAAAGTACACCGTATGCACAATTCAGACAAATTTGACTAGAAGCACTGAAAAATTACATTTTCAATTAAAAAAAAAAAAAAATTTATGCTACAATTTGTTGAAAATTCGATAAATTTTATTTATAAAATTAAAAGTAGACATAATATTAAAAATTATCCCATCGTGGAACGGTTCTTTCAAAAGACCGCAGTTTCAAAAAGAACCGCGGCTCATTTTTTGCCAAATGCATTTTCTCTACCTTTTTTTATCATCGCCATCTTGGTTTGATTCGTATTTGAGAAAAAAATAGGATAGAAAATTCAATAAAAAAAAAATTAATAGTTACTTGCTTTTCATCGTTAAAACCTAAACATAGTTCAAATTATGTAACGATAATCACCATTTAATTATTCCTCCCTGGTTGCGCCAGCACAATGTGGCATAATTCTTATCTAATCAGAATCATTTTGTCGTGCTCTCTAGCCACTTTCAAAATGTGTTTATCACCACTATAATATCAACTTGCAGCTATAGCCGTTAGGATATTTACGATGCTTTTACCAGCTCAAACATCCTGACAAATAGCAAATTAACCTATAATTAATGGTTTAATTTATGACGCGCCAGGCTAAAATAGAGCCAGTGTTAGACCCCCTGCTTTCATGCACTCAACGAACACTAAATTTTATCCAATTTCGAATGCTCGTAAATCATCGCTTAACTCAAGGACCTTTGAGCAAGTGATTTCGACAAACAACTGTATGAATATAAAAGTTTAAATTAGGACCCAATACCAATCTAAACAATCTTTAAAATGTTATTATCAATCAGTTTAAAAAATCCAATATGGCCTGCCCCATTTAATTACTGAAATCAGCCAACGATACCAGAATCGAGTGTTAGCGGCGGTGGTGCACCAAAAACCAGGTTGAGCCGATCCACTAGTTCAAAATCTAATTTATTTGCTAGCATCATAATCCTTGCAATCAAACTCCCGAGCTTTATGCTTGCACAGTTACAAACATAAATTCTGGAGTTTTTTTAAAAGGTCCAATAATGCTTTTTAGGTGTTTTTTAAAGTCCCTGACTCAAGGCGGTTTCAAAAACAACCAAAAGGCAAAAACTGGAAATTTGTTTTATTGGACCTTAAAAAAAACTCCTGAATTGTGTTACGTTAGATAACCTTGAGAATTTTTTTTGCGAGGTGGAAAAACCTAGATAGATTGACCACTCCTAAATTGGACACCGATTTTGGTGATGTGTCGGCCAAACCAAACAAGGGTTCGGGTTTTTGGGGGGGCCGGGATGAACATAACATAAATTTTCATAAACCATGCCACAGCATAATCGCTTTGCTTCATCATCATTAGTGGTACAGCACTAGTGATAGGAGATTGTGTAGAATAAGTGGTGTTATTCTTTATTTGAAAAATATTTTAGATAATATTTGCAATTTTTTATGAGCCTACATTTTAAATACACACTCAAACTCGGATGGTTTGACACCAATTGTTGTCAAACGAACGGGGTCACTTTTTAGTTTGACATCCCTTTTACACGGAGTTCACACACATTATCAAACGTTTGTTTTGATAGTGTGCGTGAGCGCCGTGTAAAAAGTGACAGTTTGTCACTTTTTAGTTAGACTTTGACCAACCAACGGGGTACAAACTAAAAAAGTGTCAAACGAAAAAGGGACCAACCACCGCGGGTTGAGTTCATTAGATTCTAAAATTTCAAAAAAGTTACAGTTTCCCCCAGCTAACCCTATGCACCAGTTGCAATTTTGCACTCGGTAAACCTGGGACACCGATTAGGGTCGTAGTACGAACAAAAAACAACCAACTCTCAATCCAAATCGCTTCCATAAACATAAATATTCCACGTGCTATCTGGTTCGGCTTTCGGTCATTTGGGTTGATGCGTTTTTTTTTCTTCTGTCGAGAGCAACTTTTGCCGGATGACGATGGGTTACGTTGTGGCTGTGCTTTACCCATTTTTGTCAGGTTCAGCAGGGTCAACCAATTAAAAAAAATGTTTGTTTTTTTTTTATGGTAAACTTTTTGATAAAAGTTTTTTTTTATTTTTTGCTGATATTTGAGTTTTAAAAAAATATGAATAATTAGACATTTTTCATTACATTCTATATAAATCTAAAAAAAAAGATTTTTTACGATCAAGCTGAGCCATTTTTTTAAAATAATTCATCTGTAAATAATTTTACTTGTACTGTCTCAGTTCGATATATTTGTGTTGTTCGGTGCTGACGGCTAGAAAACAACATCTGCCTTCAATTAGTGCGACACAAAGCAAAAAAGCTGTTTTTTGGCGAAATGCATCGAGACTCTTGGTTGGCACCTACACGGTTTTTTCCAGATTAATTTCCCCAGGCTATTTTCACGAATGGCAAAAAATAGCAAAAAAAAAGTGGGTTTTATTCCACAATAGCAGCAATTTTATTTCTTTTCAATTTGGATGTTTGACAGTTGACTGGAAAACCCCGTGGGGTTGTAGCAATTATATTTCTCTTTTATTGACATGAAGAAATAATGTCAAACTGCTTCAAACATTTTGTTTCATGCAACAAATCCAGTTAGTGGAAAGATGATAAAAGCTCGTCATCCGTAATATTCAACCACCAAAATCGATTCGCCTTCCAAGCGGAACTGACTATTTATAGATGATACGCGCAATTTAAACAGTTTCAAACTATTTATACTCCGCTAAATGTATGGCTGCGTCATAAATTTTGCACACAGGTCGTAAATACTGAACCTAATATTTGCATTCGACCATGATACCAAGGCAGAATCACACATACGAACCGAACATACACACACACACACAGCTGACCGAGGAGATGAGGTTGAATATGAAAGATTTTCTCACCCACCACCCCCCAACCACCTTTCTCCCGTCGAAGCTTTTCCGCAAGAGTAGCGAACGTGGGGAACAGCATTTCCCGCGCGCTTTTTGCATTTCATAACTTGCGACGAAACTTGCGCTCACTTTATCGTCGTCATGTTCTCGTGTCCCAAGTGGAATCGGGACAAATTATGATTTTTAAAACTATTTAAAAAATTTTATGCAGTACTTTTTAAAACATTGCTTAACAATTTATTTCAGTATTAGAAAATTGTGAGAAACTGAGTAATTTTTTAGCTACTCATAAAAACATGGAAATAATGCAGAAAAGATGATTTTTTTTTTAGTTTGAGAAAACGTTGGGCAATTTTAGAGAAGGTTTAGGTAAAAGAAAATTTCAACAACTAATGCAAGAAAAAGAAGACAATGAAAACAAACTATTCAAACCTTGGCTTGACAGCCGAACAGTTTTGAAATAAAAGTGTACGGTAACAATTAGTGTTAAATCTGCACAAATAATATATATTTTTGTAAGATTTTTATATTTTAATAATAAAAATACAGTATCTTAAACTAAAAAGCACACGTATCTTAAAACATGGAATATTTTTTTTCCATTTTTTCCGTATTTTTTTAAATTTTTCAACTGAAAAAGCATATTAACCCTCTATTGCCCGTTTTTTTTTCGATTTTTCTATTTTTCCCGTGTTCCGGAGGTCATTTTGTGCAACCTTTTTTTCTACAAAAAACATTACTTCTTTTGTTTGTTATGTTTTTCTTGTTTTTATTTTTTTGTAATTTAATTTGCATTTGTCTTATTAAATTTATATTTGTTTTTGTTAGTATTTGGCCTATCCTACCACATCCTATCATTACAATTTCATATTTTTACAGTCACTTTTTCAACTTTTTGCTTGTTTTTCACATTTTGTTTTAAGTAAATATTTGAAAAATGTATCTTTCATAGAAGCTCAACAAAATTCCCGCTGAATTACGATTAAAAAATGTGACTTTCTGAACAAATATAAATTTTACTAAAACAAGCTTTTAGTCGTTCGTTTTTAATGTTAAATCGAATTTGCAATCAAAATGTTCTAAAAGAAATTTTGATGAAATAAAATGTAAAATGGCCTGCAGAATTTGCGAAGTTTTGCCCCAAATAAAAAAGTCAAAGTTATTAAAATACTGACTTTGAAAAATAATTTCAAAAGAACCAAAACAAGAAAAAAAAATTGAGATTTTTTCCGTGTTCATTGTTTTGATATCGTTATAAGAGTTTAAATCCTCCAAAAGATACAGATTTTCAAATGATTGTTAAAATTTCCAATTTGAAGCCACTTGGTTTACTTACCCCTTGATTTCACGTAATAAATAGTATGCATACTTCTTTTTACTTGAAACATACGACGTGTTAGTAAAAAACACAGCCAAAGTTGACCCCTAAAAAAATGACATTTCTAAAAACTAAGTCACATAAAACAAGTAAAACTTCCAACCCATAAATTTTCTGAAGGCGGGGTTGGGTTGTAGAGGGTTAAAATAACAAAAAGTGTTATTATTTTATTTTATTCGAACTTCAACTTCAAGAAGAAAAGTAATAACAGTTTCTGATAAAATAACAAGATTTAGTATTGAAGTGATATTGTGTTGAAAATGTTTAACAACACGCTAATAAGAGGAAATGTTACACATTTCGAAAACTCTCCTAATAACAAGATTTGTTATTCGTTTGGTATTCTGACTTAGAAATAAGTCGCACCATAAATCGAACAAATGGAAAAGTTTGTAAGTGTCAATAACACAATCTGTTATTATTTTTTCTTTTGTTAAATATGTTTAGATCTTTGGGACCATTTTGACCAATTTCGTCGGTGTCATTATTTTGGCCATGAAATGGGGTCCTTAAGCTAAACTTATTCTAAAAATTTGAAATTTTGATAGTTGATTTTTTTTAATTATTTGGTAACCCCCTAAGAGACATTGCTAAAATTGGCTAGAACTATGGGATAATTTTGACCAATTTCGTCGGGGTCAACAATCAAGCCTTCGGACGACACCCAGTTTAGAGTAGAATTCTCGTAATCGAGAGTAGAGTGTTGAGCGAACAATTTATTTTTATTTTTAGAACTTTTTGCGATTTGTGTTTTTTTTGAAGATAAATTCATCTCTTTAAATTTAAATGTTGATTCTAACCTTAAAGGTTCAAATTTGTTCCACCCTATAGTTCACACTTACACGCACCCATACAACAAGGTTTTAAATGTCTCGGAAAAAAATGGCCGCTATCGATCACAAGCACTGCGTTCACAAAGTGAAAAACTTTCCGGGCGAAGCGAAAAACTTGCTGCTCGAATGCGGTGGCATCAGCGTCAAAATGCATTCTGCATGTGCAAATGTGCATATTTATGTCGCAAGTGACCACGTTATGGCACACAATGGCATGGCCACGTGGCCTTCTGGGAGGACCCGTGTTATAAACGATGTGTAAACAATTTCCTCCCTTTTGGGGGGAGGCTGAAGTCACCAACCTCGTGAGGGGGTGTGACACATTGAAAAAAATATTTTTCTTTTACTGAAGATTAATAGTTTAAAATTGTAACTGAAATATTTTATGATAAAAATATTAATTTAAAAATAGAAAAATTTCTTTTTTTTTACTGTTTCACATAACAAATGCCAACGGGTTGCCCCAGAAGTTAGATGTCGCTCCGTTGTGAAATAATATTTACCAAGTGTAAGCAAACGGGAACGCCACATAAATCGTAAAGTACAACATTAGTCACATTGGCTGAATTAAATCACTAACTGGTGTAGGGACAACGAAATGGATGGAGCTGAGGCGAATGATTTCATTTGTTAAAGTTGAGAGGAAACTCAATTTACACTTTGTGGGAATTGCAGGATTAGAAATTTGACATGGTTCATAATAAGCCTCATCCAATATTGTATTTAGAAAAAGAGCTTGAGTTTGAATAAAATTATGTTGGAATTTGACATAATTCTGAAAACAAACAATATATTTTGAAATTGTAGGAAAAGTTGAAATTCAGTAAATGAACCAAAATTCCCTCATATCATGCCACAATTTACGAACCCAACACCATCTGCTGTGTAAACTAAGCCCCCTAACCTTACCACCAGCTGCTGAATTCCCACTCATTAGCATCATTACAAGTGCTCCCCCGCAGGGGAGGTTCTGGGGAGGTTAAAAGCTTTTTCCTGGAATGAAAGCCAAACCCGTGCCATGTAACGCCCCCTTTTTCCGAGGCCTTGTATTTCGCGCAAACAAGAGTTCACCGAGGCGCGAACCCATAGACAATGTTTGAAAGCCCCCCCATTTTTTATTTCCCGGAAATGTGGGATGCGTGAGGCATTCTTTGACACCCCCCCACCCCCCAACTTTAGCTTTCTGCCATGAAACGAAATTTTAGGTTCAGAAAACAAAATATAAGAAAAGCCTCTTTTCACTGAAGGGATTTCGCCTGCCTCTCATCTCATGATGGACAAATTATTGAAAATCAAAGATTTGTATTTTCATAAAAAGAAATTTTTGGGTTCAAAAATTCATGACATAATCTAACTTAAATTAATTTTGATTTAATTTGCGTTTGTTTTTTTGTCATATTTTAAATACCAAAATAGTTTCACAAAGCTCACGGCTCAACTTGACTAGTCAATCTGCCTTCACCTAAACCATGTGTGCTTTGCAATCATTGCACAAGATGGCAGTCAGTCACTGTTTACAGTTTACCGTGCAATGCATGTTTTCATCGCTGGATCCAACGCCGCCGCCGGATAGCGTGCAAAAACTTGGCCCCTAATCAGCCCTCAGGTACGACTGGAATTAGAGTTGGAAAATAAAATTTACCCTGTCCATCAGCGGCAGTGGGTTGACCTGGATTGCAGATTCAGTTTCACAGCTTGTTGTTACCATGCACACTATTTGTGGCAATCAAACAAGTGTTTTTTTAACTGACAAACTATAAAAGAAGAAAACCACCAAGCTCGATTTTGTAATTCGCCAATTTTCCGAATAAAAAGCAAATTTATTGGATTTTTTTTTTTCATTTGGATGTGGAAGATTGTGTGTACTTTTTCTATGACCTAAAAAACATCATAATTTCGTTCATACAAGTCTTCAAAAAATGTTGGCTTCCGTCCACACAAAAAGGACTTTAAAATATTTGACAATCTGTATCCTTGATCGATGTGGTGTCTTCGGCAAAGTTGTAGCTATTACATTGGGCGTCTCAGAAAAAAATGCTATATTCTAAAAAACTAACCGATTTTCCTATTTGAATTTCACTCACACAAAAAAATATATATAGGGTATATGACCCTATTTTGGACCTAGTACCTATTTTGGACCTATTTTTATTAATTGAGGTAGTTCAGGCTTTTAAAGTACGAATTCACTGAATCCAACCAACAGAAAGTGTAGGCTGGATCGTTTTGTATCTTACCTCTTCCAAAAATGTTAACATTTTGGATTATTTCCGCTTTTTCAGCCACTTTTTCCAACGCCATTCGAACTTCCTTTCATTTTCCTAGCACATCGATTAGGTCCAAAAATTCCGGCCTCGTTGCTTATCAGATTATGCTCGCGACACCTTGATGATTTTTTCTGTTTTACACTGACACCAAGCAATTTCGTCCGGTTTCCAAGCAATGTAACTGTTGTTTATTTAATTCTTTCTTGTTTTCCGTCACTAAACCATTGAAATAACTATTCTATTATCGAAAAAAACTCATTTCAAAATATTTTTTCAAATCAGCCGCGTTGGATCAGTTTTTGGAGCTACTTTGCCGTTGGTTCAAGGCTATCACCAACACATGCATAACAAGGTGTTGCCAGTTTTGTTTATCAATTTATTTCGATATTTCATTGAAATTGATTGAATTTTTTTAATTTAATATTTTGAATTGAATTTCTTTACTGTAATTATTTGAATGAAATCTAAGTTTTAAAAAGCAAATGATTAACAGAAACAATGAAAATATGTTTTTTAAACGATAAAAATGCAAATTGATGCTAGAGATTTAGATGATTGTTAGGACCGATTGCAAAGTATCCCAAAATTTAAACTGATGTAGATCTATTTTTGTATTAACATCATTATCACCAATTTAGCCGCATATATTTTTAATTTTTGCTTCAAAAAATGCAAGCTGGCTACCCTGTTGGAATTGAAGAGGAAACGATTGAAAAACCTAAAGGGTCTAGTTCATTAAATCGTCAGCTGTCACCGTGACAGGAGTTGTCAACATCGCTTACGAGTGGTTTTTGAAAAAGTCGTATGAATTAAATTTAAAAAAAACTTGAGTTAGTTTTAAAAAGATCCTAAGCGCTAGTTTTAAACAAATCAATTTTTGGATTAGTTCTCGAACAATTTACGAATTATAAATAAAAAATGCTTTGAATTATCATCTGCACGTCTTTTAAATGCTCTTTACTGGAAAACAAACAAAATTTGGTTTGGTTCAGAAAAAAAAAATCAAATATGTGTCGGAGATCGTGATGGCTTTTAAGACGTATTGCAAACTAATCAGAGAAATATACATATGGAAAATATATTTTTGTAAGTTTTATCTGATTTTTGCATATTTATCTAAATATAGTTTTTAAAAATGCAGGTATAACGACATGCTGATTCATTTTGGTGAAGGAATTCGATAAATTGAATTTAATACAGAATATTTTACAGTGATGATCATTTTTTTTTCGAAAATGATCAACGGCTTCACCTTAATGCGATGTTAACATTATGAATATTATGATTTGAAATTTATAGCCGGGATGACTTTGATAGGCTTGATATTTTTCCGCAAAATGAAGAGTAAAAATTGAATACGTACGGAATGGTATGGAATCATACTGACCGTGGTAGAGAAGTGCTCAAAGTACCTCATGAAGAACTTTTTATGAAATTTTGAAAAGTTTAAAAAGTATGTTAACTATAACTAAGAAAATGTTGATAAATAGCATTATTTTCATCTTCTCAACGTGTCATGATTTTTTCAATGAAAATGATTTTGAATCGTAAAACGGAATGCATTTTCGGATTCTTCGGACAATCTTCTACTAGGAAAAGGTAAAATAAGTAATATAAATATTATTAAATATTATTTGTTTTTGAAACATAATTTAAAGGCATTTCCAGTAAATCAAATTTCATATAAAATGAGAAAACATTTGATTCATTCTTTAAATTCAGTTACACATGTGATATAAATCCATAATTTAATAAACAAAACTAGTTTCAACGAATTTCAGGCAAAGTTCTGAATTTTTAACAATATTACCCAAAATTTATATGTATTATATTAAAAAGCTTATAAACATAATTAACTAAGTATTGACATAAATGATTTTCTTAAAAAATATATCAGCAACCTAAGTGATGGTAAGTTCGAAGTAAAAATAATGTTTGAAAACCTCAAATCTGCTTTTAACAAGACAAACTATGACTATCAAAGGCATCCTGGTATTCAAACAAAGATTTTTTTTCAAATATTACATTGTTTTTAAGTGCAACATGTAGTTAAACTTTTTGTCAAGCAACTGTAAAGCAACTGTAAAGTTTAACATGACAGATGAGAAAGTTTCACACCAAGTTACAAGCTACAATCTCCCTTTAAAATTTCTTGATTGTTTAATAATATTTGAACATAAGCTCTGCGTTAAATTTAGAACCTTTTTTCATTGTAACTTATTATGTATCTGTGTCATTCATTTAATTTTAAGATAAGGTGTTGTTATTGCGAGTAATAACGGGTTGTCTTTTATGTTCTAATGCTTGAACAATTAGGTCGTAAGAATATGCAAATTTTAAATAGGACAGAGACCTGCTAAAGATGCGTGAGTTTCCATTCAATATGATTAAAACACGTTTTCAAATTCAAATCCATTGTTTCATCATAATTGTTTAATTTCTGAAATAAATATTTTCCAAATTATAATCGTGGATAGGCCCTTTGGTTTATCAAACCGAGTTTTTGTAAGTGTGCGTGTTGCCGCCGCACGCCGCAATTCGAGTTGTCCAAATTTCAACCAATCAGAGTGTGGGTAAAAAAAAATAGGTTCAGCGATGTCTCCAAAATACATTCAATAAGTCCAAAAAGCATCCAAAAAATGTTTTACTTGAAATGCTTATTACAATGGAATGGTTAAATTATTTTAAATTTTCAATAGTACACTTTGTTAAGCATAAATTAAGGCACAAAACAATCCTGAAACGAGCCAAATTAGTTAGACCGTTCCTGAGAACTTTGCGAAATATGTTGACGCTTTGCATAGTAGGTCCAAAATAGGGCCATATACCCTATCTGCACAAAATTCTCGTTTTTAGACACAAGTTGGTCAAAATTCATTTGAAAGTGTTGGCAATTTTTCTCTAGTGCAGTCCAGATTCAGTTATCCGAAGGTCTTGAAAAAATATCATTTTTTTTGCGTTCCCGGGCAGACGGTAATAACAAAATTAATAATATTTCAATAACAAATGCTGTTAAAATAACAAAAAGTGTTATTATTTTATCCTGAAGTTCAACTTCAAGAAGAAAAAATAATAACAGTTTCTGATAAAATAACAAAATTTGGTATTGAAGTGATATTATATTGGAAATGTTATACATTTCAAAAACTCTCCTAATAACAAAATTTGGTATTCGTTCGGTATACTGACTTAGAAAAAAAATTACCATAAATCGCATAAATGGAAAAGTTTCTAAGTGTCCATAACACAATATGTTATTATTTTTTCTTTTGTTAAATATGTTTAAATCTTTGGGATAATTTTGTCTAATTTCGTCGGGGTCATTATTTTGGCCATGAAATGGGGTCCTTAAGCTAAAATTATTCTAAAAAGTTGAAATTTTGAAAGTTGATTTTTTTAATTATTTGATATATCCCCTAAGGGACTTTGCTAAAATTGGCTAGAACTATGGGATAATTTTGACCAATTTCGTCAGGGTCATTATTTTGGCCATGAAATGGGGTCCTTAAGCTAAAATTATTTTAAAAAGTTGAAATTTTGAAAGTTGATTTTTTTAATTATTTGATATATCCCCTAAGGGACTTTGCTAAAATTGGCTAGAACTATGGGATAATTTTGACCAATTTCGTCGGGGTTATTATTTTGGCCATGAAATGGGGTCCTTAAGCTAAAATTATTCTGAAAAGTTGAAATTTTGAAAGTTGATTTTTTAATTATTTGATATACCCCCTAAGGGACTTTGCTAAAATTGGCTAGAACTATGGGATAATTTTGACCAATTTCGTCGGGGTTATTATTTTGGCTATGAAATGGGGTCCTTAAGCTAAAATTATTCTGAAAAGTTGAAATTTTGAAAGTTGATTTTTTAATTATTTGATATACCCCCTAAGGGACTTTGCTAAAATTGGCTAGAACTATGGGATAATTTTGACCAATTTCGTCAGGGTCATTATTTTGGCCATGAAATGGGGTCCTTAAGCTAAAATTATTCTGAAAAGTTGAAATTTTGAAAGTTGATTTTTTTTTAATTATTTGATATACCCCCTAAGGGATTTTACTAAAATTGGCTAGAACTATGAAATAATTTTGACCAATTTTATCGGGGTCATTTATTTCACCATGAAATGGGGTTTCAAGCTAAAATTAATCCGATAAAATTAACTTTTGAGAGTTCATTTTTTTTAAATTTTTGTTTTATTCCCTAACGGAATTGATTTATTTAATGAGAATTTTTGATGTGTGAATAACAAAAACTGTTATTATTTTCACAGAGCCAGGAAGTCGGAGCTGACGTTGAAGTTCGAGCTGGAGTGAGACCTCGGAGACTGCATCGGATTCAGCAAATTTTCAGCAACTTTTACTTGGAGTCGGAATCCGTGAAGTCGGGTATTTTTAGAGAGCTGAAGTCGTCGTTGACGTCATACCCTGCATCCAGAGTCGGAATTGTCTTCAAAGTATGGATTCAAAGTCGCTTGGAGGTACCCGACTCTGCAGCCCTGACTAGTACAGATGAATTATGGCAATTGCAGGTTTATTTGCAAATTACAAATAAACCAAAACAATAACTTTTTTTGTTATGGAGACATTCCAGTTCAATAACATTTTTTGTTATTATGCTGCTCCACCTCTCCGCATAAAATAACAAATCTTGTTATTCCTTCATGATTCCTTCTGTGTTATTGGTTTGTTATTGCAATAACAACATAATAACAGTTTAAATTATTCTTCGAACAAATCTTTGTTATAAATTTTTGTTATTTTAACAACTAATCCGATCATCCCAATAACATATTTCGATCTTCTCACAATATCAAAAACTGACCTTCCCAAGTGGTGGCGCAGGTCTCGTCCAAAATTGTCCAAGTTTGTGATTCTTGTAGGAAATTTAATTTCCTACAACTTTGTCCAAGGGTGCAAGAAAATCAGATTTGATCCTGATGATTTATTAATAATGCGATGAAAAGAAATCGGCTTATTTTCTTGAAAGTATATAAGGGGTATATAGGAAATGTATATGAAAATACTTTTTACTGAACAAATCATCAACAAATCAGGATCAACTCGGATTTGCACCCTTCGAAAAAGTTGTAGGAAATTAAATTTCCTACAAGAATTTTACACTTGGACAGTTTTGGGCAAAACCCGCGCCACCTAGCAGAAAAATAATGAAACGATGTTTTTCCCCATACATTTTTTTCAATGATACAAAGCGACCCCTAAACCTTAACCGATTTGGCTCAAAATTGGCAAAGATTCTTATATTTACCAAAAGGAATCGAATCAAAGGGTATCCCTGATGTCGGTTTTTTTATTGTCACCCTATTGAAGATTTAACTAATGGTTGCTGAGATACAAACAAACAGGAAAAGTGAGATTTCATCATCAACATAGTTTCAATTTTATGAGTGACGCTGAATGATTTTCAATGTAAATACTGTAAAACGGGGTGATTTTGATAGTCTTTGATAGGTTTACGATTTTTCCGCAAAATGTAGAGTACTTTTAAAATACGTACAAAATTGTTTAGAATCATACTGACCGTGGTAGAGAAGTGTTCAAAAAGAACTTTTCATAAAATTTTAAAAGTTTAAAAAGTTTGTTAACTTTAGTTAAGAAAATGTTGGTGAAAGTCATTTTTTTAAGCTTCTCAATGTGTCATGATTTTCTCAATGAACATGATTTTGAATCGGAAAACGGAATTAACTTCCGGTTTCTTTGGACAATTTTCAACTAGCAGAAGGGTAAACATGTTTTTAAATAATAAATATTATGTGTTTTTGAAACACAATTAAAGAATATCTCCAAATTTATAGGCAATTTCAGTTGAACAAAATTCATGTAAAATGTGAAAATTTTTGATTCGTGCTTCGAATTCAGTATAAAATACAATATAAGTCAATAATTTTATAAACAAAACCAGTTTTAACAAATTTCATGAGAAATTCCATCAATTTAACAATTTAACCTAAAATTTATATGTATTTTGGTAAAAAGCTTTTAAACTTAGTTAACTAAATATAAACATTGATTTTTTTAACTTTATCAGCTACTTTAGTGATGATACATTTGACGTACAAATATAGTTTGAACATCTTAAATATGATTTCAACTAGAAAAACTATGACTATCAACGTCATTCCGAAATTTAAACTAAGAAATTTCAATGTAACTATTTTCCAAAACATTATTGAAAAAACTTTTTTTCCAAAATAGTGCATGGTACATGTTTTAAAAATAATAATCTTGAGAAAAACCTTAACTGTTGGAAAATATTCCAAAAACAAATTGAAATCATATCAAAGTTATCCCGGTTTACGATATATGAAACTATCAGGAAATTTTCCGAACTTTGAAATCAACTCTAACATTCTAGTTTGCTGAAGACAGCAGTGCGATCAGAAAATTTATTATCAAGAATCAGATTTTTAAACGTTTTAATATCCTTTCCGTATGGAAGGTTGTAAAATTGCATGTAGACTTGTATTGAAGAACTAAAGATGTTAATGACTTCTTTTGTCATAGGTTAACAGAAATCATCCAAATCAAACATACAAAAATTATAGTGTAAACCTTTTGATGGGCCAGGAATTGGAGTCCCAGACCACCAAGTCTAAGGAAAATTCTCAAGTCCATATTTTTAGGGGTCCGATTTGGTCTCTGAACATTCACTTTTCTCGGGTGAGTTTTCAAAAAGCCGTAAGAGCCACCGTGACCTCCGACACTTAATTCCATTTTTCTCCATATTGTAACAAAATTTCATAAATTTTTTGTTGGGGGCACTTGAAAGACGTGTAGATGAACAATCTAAAGCATTTTTGATATCGATTTTTCGTAAAAATGTCGAATATCGATGCAAACAAGGCTTTATTTACCATTGGCTCTTACGTCTTTTTGAAAACTAATCCAAGTTTTGTTCATTTTAATGGCAGCAAGGATTACCCAAAAATAGTCAAAACAGCAAGAAAACAAGTTGGATTCAAACCAAATGAGACGAAAAAAAAAAACAATAAAATTAGAACAACAGTATCTATCGTGGTTCTTAAGAGGCAAAAAGCCAGGGAATCTACGAAAAAAAAAGATGAAAACTGCTGAAACAGTAGGGAAATTAGTTGGACTAACAAACAACCTTCCTAAAATAACATGATAACTAGTTTCCAACCGGCAATTTATAATCAACCGGCTTTTTTATGACTGTATTAGGTTTGTAATATCCTGGGTGCTGAATAGTGGTTCGCAAAACGGCCTCAATTTTGAATTGTCAAAGTATAGAGTATTGTTATCGACTATTAAACATTGTTTTTTTTTTGCAGGAATGAAAAATGTTTGGCTATTGAAAAATGTGTGGGATCAGCTTCGCTATAATTAGCGATTTCATTTGCTGGACCAGGAAGAGCCGCAGCATTCCAAAATCAGCCAGGGAACTTATCTGCAGTTTTTCGTCACCGGTAAAAAAAACCTCTTCTAAACGATCGAAACTTAAAGACACACAAAATTTTATAGCAAAAAATGTCATGACTAGACAAAATAAAACATATACTACTGATTATAAAACAGTTCATTTACCAATAAGAAAAAAATCATGCTTGTGCTTGAACAGCCTCCTACATTGTAGATGTAAACAAAACGGGATCATTCGAAAATCACATTACGCATTCTCTCTTTTCAACACCCAGGTAATACCTACTAAAATTTATGTTGGATTTGCCATTTTTTGGAAGCGGCTCAAGCTGTCAAATTTGGTTTTTATTTGACGGGTTGTTTCATAAAAAAGGTGTAGTTGGGGTAGAAAAACAGCTTATTTGAGATGCTTTCACGCTAAATCACAATTCATAAAATTTACTTCCGAGCCGGAATAAAATTGAGTTGCCATGAAAAAACTTTGAATTCTTTATTTAAGTTTACTCTTTATGCGACAATTTGAAGAATTTTTGAAAGTTAAACAATATTTTTCAGTTGCAAACACAATAGACTAGAAACAAAATCGGAAAAAGTGTCCAACATTCGTGCAAGACGCATTTGTACCGCACAGATAAAAGCTTTTTACCGACCGATGCGGATACAATATAAGGGTAATTTTTATCCATTTTTAAACCAAATGAAAATCATCTCTCCATCATCCACCCCACTCCTTTAAACTCCGGTGCGATCCCTGTTAAACCACATTTCCAGTGTTTTCCTACTGTTTTCTACGAGCGGTCTTATTTTTTGTTTGCTGATGTTGCCGCTACTGCATCAAAACACACTTATTATATTTTGCTGTATATATCCCACCATCATTGAGAGGAATCGCTGTCCATAAAACAGCGTTAAACCCGCAGTAATGATGTTTTTCCTCGCGCTCGACGACTTTATGGGAAAAAGAGCGTGAACGTAAAGTGAGATGTTTTCCCTTTTTTTTTGGTTGTCATTTTTTTAACGCTGAATTGGCAGTTTTGTAGTATGCAGTAGGAAGCTTGAAAGTTTCATGGTGACTTTTAAATATAATTGTCGTTTTTTTGGTTTTTTTTTCACAAAAAGAAAAAAATACAAAAATTAAAAGGTTTATTTTTGTTAGCAAAGCTGCCTCATGCAAGATGAAAACATCGAACCTCAACTGCTGACACAGTACAAACCAAATCAGAAACTTAATCAAATCCATAACATAAATTGATAACCCCATAAAAGTACAAACGTAAAAGAGTAAATTAACATGCTGCTATCGAGTAGCACTAAAACTTGCAAAGTATTTATTTGGGAAAGAAAAAAAAATATGTCAAAACAATACCCTCAAACATCCCAGTGAACAACTTAGTTAGTTGATGGAAAGGTCATAAACAGTGGATTTGTTGGTGCTTTCTCTAGCCGTAAACCCGGGCCTAATCGACTGATTTTTCCTCCCAGATGGAATCGCAAAAGCAAACAGAAATACGCCGGGCGCAATCTATCGGGGCCAATCAGCTGTGTGGGCGTGACCGTGAAGGCGGTAGGACCTCTCGGATCGATCGAGCAACTCCGAGGACTCGTTTTTTTGCCTTCATTTGATTAGCGAACATCAATCTGAAACCGACTAAGGAGTTCCGGTTGCAGGATAGTTTTTTTTGCCTGTATCTATCCGGGATTCATTCCTAGCGCTTTGTGATGTTGTACAAAGTTGTTCCCCGGATCAAAACCTTTAAGAAACCTTTAATTTGAGAAAAAAAAGTAGAAGAGTTAATAAGTGAAAAATAAACAAATTAAATTTATTGAAATTCCATTACAACTTCAGGTCAAGAGTGGAACAACTAAACATTAACCAAATTCGCTCAAAATTAAACGCCAGCTTCTGGGGCAGTAGTGCTTGTAAATTCATTTTGAGGCACTCGAAATTTAAAAAAAAAACTTTTGTCATTTTCATATATCCGTGAACCACGCTAATGGCAATTCTTTGGACCACCCTATTTTGGATAGGAGCACCCTAAACGCAAAACAAAAAAAAAATACAGGACATCGGAGCATTTTTGATTTGGAGATTTCTTGTTTGACTAGGAATCGCTGAATATATATATATTTTTTTGTTTTAAACCTCGTTGAATAAATCAAGCAAAACATTGTAAAAGGGCCGAAGCCGAAGTGTAAACAAAGAGTCTATCTTGCTCGTTCCTAATGTAGGCATCAACTGACGTGAGCAGGATAGACTCTTTGTTTACACATCGGCTTCGGACCTATTTAATTTTTTTTGCTGGAAATGTACGAATCGTACTGAAAAAATCTTCTTTTTGCAACTTGTTGCATTCACTACTATTATTGAATGGGAACTATTTACTTTTACTGTAATATTCCAATGACGAAACGGCCAAATTTTCTTTGTCAAAAATATTTAACAGAATTGAAAAGGATTACTTTTCAGTATAAGTGCCGAAAAGTTCTACATTTCAACACTCAAATGACTGCTATAAATTTTAACTTTTTAGCAATTTTATTGAAAAGAAATTCTTTTCAAGATTGTATTGATTTTGATAAGGGAAACAGTAAACTGACACACGTCATGATTCGAATTCCCGGACGCTTCGAAACCCGGACACCTCATCTTGTTTTATCAATTATTTGGATATCAGTTCGCATTATGAATGTCAAAACTGTGTTATTTGATGAATTCTAACTTCAATTTTCGTTTAAAGTTTGTTTGAACGCTGTAGTTAATGCCAAAACAATTAAATGATAAGTTTATAAAAAATGCGAAACATTTCACTGAAATATTTCATAATCGTCCGAAGCACCGGGTAGGCATAGCCGAAATTAATGTATTTGATTTCCTTAAATTCTAGCAAATTTTAATATAAAATATCGATTGTTTTGATGTTGACAACTTATTTAAGACCTAAAGAATGCCAATCACTAATATTCAGTCCAAATTTGTGTGATTCAAAAGCAAAATCGGATATCCGGATATCGAATCAGCTTTTATCAGTGTCCGGGATTCGAAGCACAACAAGTTATTTTAAATTTCAAATTCTGATGAAAAATTGTTTTAAATACAAATTTTGCATGCATTCTCTTGAAACTGACTGTTTATACCTATAGCTTGATGATATTTGTACATTTCGAATTTATTACACGATTTTTCGTTAGCTATAACAAAAATGATTTGCTACCGTCAACTGGGGAAAATTGGGACACATGGGGCGAATTGAGACAGCAGTTTTAACCATGTTAGAGCACATTATTTTGAGTTTTCTGGTTGTTTTCGGATAGAATGCAATATTAAACAATAATTTTATAAACAAACTAATTTTAACCAGGGCTGCAGAGTCGGGTCATGTTTCAAACGACTCCGACTCCGACTCCGGCTTTTTGAGATTAGCTGACTCCAACTCCGACTCCGATTCCAGCTTTCAACAAATGGTTAGCTCCGACTCCGACTCCGACTCCACTTATTATGGAAACATTGATAAATAGAATTATTTAAATACTTTCTAACTGTAATGTTTTTCTCAAAAAAATAAATTCGAATCACAAAACTGAAAAAAAAGATCCAGGTAACGAGTTTTAAACATTATTGAAACAGAAAGAAAAAAAATATCTCTTATTTTGAAAGCATTTTCAGAAAAACAATCAAGAAGTAAGGACCAACATTTTACCGACGATCAATGTTTTTTTAAATAGTGATTTTTGTAAAACAATTAAATCATGTATGTAAAATCGAATTTGCAATCGAAAAGTATAAATTTTTTTTATTAACTGTTTTAAAAGTATAGCCTTTTGAAGTTATATTTTGTCCGAAAAAATCCGGTCTTTCGATTTTTTTTAAATAGTGTCCTTGACTGACCATTCCTGAATTTTTTTTTCGGTTCAGAAAATTTCCTACTATTTCGTCTATAAAAATTGGACCACTGGTTGCTGCGATTCAGCGGATAAAAGAAATAGAAACAGGAAAATTGTTTTTTCTAAGTCTAACCCAAACAACTCTCCATTTTCTAATGTCGATATAGGTATCAGCAATTAATTGTCCGATTTTCAATATTGAATAATGATACATTCGTGAAATTTTCCGATCTTTTCGGAAAAAAATATTTTTTTTGATGAATACTAACATTTCAAAAGGGCCAAACATTCAATATTTTTAGAAATGGACAATCATGGACACTATTTTAAAAAGTAAAAAAAACCGGCATTTTTCGAACAAAATTTTACTTTGAATGGATATATTTTTAAAACGGTATAAGGCTTTCTATGCTCAGTGAAAAAAATATAATTTAACCCAAAAATTATGAACTCCTCGTCACAGTGTCCTGATGCAAACAATGATCGAGCTCGAGCTTTCACAGCCCTGCGAAATATGTTGGCTGACATATCGGGCGGTCAGTCATAAAAACCAACTAGAAGTCACCTGTCAAAAAAACTTTTTCTAGAAAGAGATATGAAACCTGATGCAAACAAATGTCCAGCTGTCATGTGAACATACTTTGAATGTGTTGGTAATTTTCTGACTAGAAAGCCTTATACTTAGTTAAAAAATGTGTAAAGTATTTTTCGATTGCAAATCCGATTTTAATTTTAAAAAATGGTCAGAAAATTTTTAAAACACCGATTTTGGGAAATTTATTTTTTGCAAAAAAAAAAAAAACGAATTTACGTACCTTTTTTATATGTACACCAGAGAATTGCTCATCGGATAAATCTAATAAAAAAATGGTTATGCATGCGACTTAAAAAATAAACAATAAAAAAATAAGAAGTTTTGTGAACAATAAAAAAGCATAATTTTTGTTGAATTTTAAATAACTCCGACTCCGACTTCGGCTTCGGGTTATCAGAAATTTTCGGCTCCGACTCCGACTCCGACTCATAAAATGTAGCCGACTCTGACTCCGGCTCCTACTCCAGCTGTTCGAGTTTTCCACGACTTCGACTCCGACTCCGACTCAAGATCCCCAAAAAGACCCGACTCCACCGACTCCGGCTCCGACTCCGACTCCGACTCCACAGCCCTGATTTTAACGAATTACAGGCAAAATTCTGACTTTTAAACAATTTTACCTTAAATTCATATGTATTTTGTTAAAAAGCTTATAAACTAAGTAAACTTAAGATAAACATTGATTTATTTTCCTTGTAAACTATCAAAGCAATCTTAGTAATGGTACACAATCTTAAGCATTTTTGAAATTGGGTTTCCGTAAGTAGGTCGAATACCGAGGCCAAAAAGGCTTTGTTTACCATTGGCTCTTACGGCTTTTTGAAAACTAATCCGAGATTTGAAGTAAAAATAAAGTTTGAACACCTTAAATCTGATTTTAACATGAAAAACTATGATTATCAAAGTCACCCCGGAATTCAAACTAAGAATTTTTAACGTAACTATTTTTTAAAACACTATTGAAAAAAACTTTTTTTTTTAAAATTGTGTATGGACCTTGTGTGGGCTACCCCAGTACATGTTTTAAAAATAATAATCTTAAGACAAATCTTATGGCCTATCTACAATCACTTAGCTTAGAACATCTAAGTAAAGTAGTTACTTAGGAAAGTCTGCAACTTACGTTCGTCATCCACAATCAACTTAGAAAACTTGCTGGGCTGATATACGTTGCTATGCAGTTGTTTGTTTACCTTTGATATGGAAACGTCAACTTACCGTAGATTTTGAAATTTTCCAAACCAAACGTCAGTTTCTAATTTGATTACTTTTCCATTGTAGAAACCCAGATTCATTTCCATTGATTCAAATTCCTAAGCTAAGTGAAATTTTCTAAGCTAAGTGATTGTAGATAGGCCATTACCAGTTGGAAAATATTCCAAAAATCAACTGAAATCCTATCAAAGTCACCCCGGTTTACGGTACATCCATTTCTAAATTTAAAAACCTTTAAGTGCTCTAAGCACTGCTGTCCCTATTCAGACTGTAGTCCCGATTCGTCCCAGATGACGGTACTAAGTGTCCGGATCTCGTATCATGACGTTAAATTTTAACTTTTTAGCAATATTATCGAAAAGAATTTTTTTTCAAGATTGTATTGATATTGATACGGGAAATAGTAAACTGACACTTTGATGAGTGTATTAAGGATTTGCAAAAAATATTGTATGATACTCGATGTAAAACTCGATTTATTCATCACTCGTCGTATTAATTTGGTCCAGTAGTAAACATCAGCTGAAATAAAGTCCAGGCTGAACTATTCGAAAGCCTTGGAAAAATCTACGGATAATCGAATCGGGAATATTTTGTAGTGTCTTATTTTTGTTTATCGAGCTTAAATATAACATGTAAACCGATATACAATGTTTAAATCCAACATGGCCACCAAAAAGCCGTGATGAAATATTGAAAAAATGCATTTGGCGTTTTAAAAGGCAACACGAATAACACGAATTTGATGCTACAAACAAGGAAATTTAAAACAAAAGAAACATTTATTTATTTCATGACTCGATTATTCAAAATAAAACCTCCGGATATGAGATCTTCGGATAACCGAGTAGGGATCCACATTTCTCGCGTCCTTCAAAGTTTTAAACGGCCATCAAATGACATTTTGAACAATAAATAATTGACAGTCTGATAAAATTAACATGAAAACTGAGCTATTTGCAAACACAAGTCAACTTAAAAAATGTAGTACGTTCCACCAGGTTAAATAAGGCAGCCAAGGTTTTCTTTATTTACTTCACCAACCAATAAACGTAAATTTGGAGTGAAATTTCCACCACAAAATGAATCCACATAAAACAACACTCCGATACCGATTCGCGGAACCGGTCAACAGGAACTGCCATGGATGGAAGTTTTTTTTTTCTTCCTGGTGCATTTGTCCAGAGCCATGAAAGCTAAATAAACATTACGAAATATTTTCCAGCGGTGGTGTTTGCTTTTCATTTTCATCGGCGCGTTTCTGATCATTGGTCAGGATTCGAGAGTGGATTCTCAAAAGAACGTATGGAACAGCATAAGTATTTTTGACGCAAATGTCTTTTTCAGCATGGCATTTCAACAGAGGTTTGATCCTTTTGAAAAAGTTAATGATGAAAAAAAAAGAAACACCGAGAGAATAAAAACTGTGTCAATATCGTACGGTTGGTGTTATTTTAATTGATCGACAAACGAGTAATTTTTTGGTGAATTTTGCGTTCTGTGTATTTATTTTGTGTGCAGTCAAGCTGGTTTTTTGCGTACACTTTTTTTTAAATTTATTTCTTATTAATTGATTGCCTCTCAAAAACCTTTTTAAGTCCACATTTTATCACATAAAGTAGTTAGCCGATTTTTGGAAGAATGCTTCGAGCCAATTTAGGCTCGAACTCATTCTGTTTTGTTTTTGTTGTTTTTAAAATTACGTTAAAAAGCTACCTTTACATTTTTTTCTTAAGTTTCAATCTTGTGCATTTTTATAACCCAGAACCAAGGGCAAAACGATTTGACAGTAAATGTCCGTGCTCCGAGTGATGGCGCCACAATGTGACCACCCTCGGGCCGAGCCCAGCAGAAATTCATTAATTATTTCACGAGGCCACGAGGTTTTCCCAGTGACTTTCCCGTCCCTGCTCCGGGGTCGCGATCGAAACCGATTTTCGGCGGTTGATGGGACGTGTGAAAATGTTGCAGTTTGTAGTGGTTTTTCGTGAGCGAAAATTGTTGGACCACTGGCTGCAAGGGACCCCGGAGAGGGACGATGACGAATGACGGTCACAAGTGGTTCCGGGGGCGCATTCTGGAAAATAAAAACCCCGGTGGACATCCGGAGTGTCTGCCGCGGGGAAGGCCCTGGCACATTTGATACTGCAGATACTCGGATTGTATGTGTGTCCTAGATAGTGTATGAAGTATTGATGGGGATGAATGTAGGGATAATCAAAAGGGATATTCTGTTTTAACATCACTGCTTTTTTTCACCCAGAGAGAATCATATTTACTTTTTGAATATACTTTTATTAGGGCTCTAAAAGGTTTCAATCCCGGTCGGCCATTTGGCTGCCATGTTTTTTCTTGATAAAGATTACAATCTTGATTTAGAATGCAGCAATTAAAATTTGATTTTCTTCGTGTTGTTTGTAGAAGCAATTCACATATCGTGATTATTATTTCATTTCAGTTTACATTTTCTAGACCCTGAACATCCCCTACGACCTTAATGTATCTGTAACTACTGATTAAAAACACTGCTTTTTTTATTTTTGAGACAATTTTAACTTTACATTATTCTAGTTCCCTAAAACTTTAAACATTATAGAAGAAATTAACTTTTGGTGTTGAAACGAAATCTACAAAAAATAGTAGTTTATGCAACAAGTTGCAAAAAGAGGATTTTTCGAGTGACGAAAAAATCAAGTTTTGTAACGAGTTCCATACAACGTTTTTTGCAATTCCGAAAAACACTATTTGAATGGAATTTTAAGTCGATTGTTTATGTCTGGAGTTTTTTTTTTTGAAAAGGTCCAATAAACCAAATTTCCAGTTTTTGCTTTTTGGGTGTTTTTGAAACCGCCTTGAGTCAGGGGTATTTAAAAACACTCAAAAAGCAAAAAACTAAAATTTGGTTTATTGGGCCTTTTTTTTTTAAAAAAAACTCTAGATGTGTTCCTTCAGTTCTGTGCACCCATTTCAGTTCTGAAAAGTAGAACATTTCAGCACTTGTATCGAAAATTATCTCTTTTCGAAACTAAACTGAATTGTAAAAATGAGATGTTGTAACGTCATAACTTTTACAGAACAGTCCTATTCATTAAATTCAGTGACTAGTGATTTTAATATATTTTGTGGAGAGTAATTTTTACTATTGAAAGACGCAACTTAAAAATTTTAAAATATCGCAGTTTTAGTGGAAGAAGAGATTTTTTTCACGTTTTCGTCATGTTTCCATTTTTGTGCGTTTTCGTTGAAAAACTCATTGGCCGTTGCAAATATTTTTTGAAGTTTATGTCCCTCGGCTCTGACCAAAGTTCAGGGGAAGGGGGATGAAAAAAGTGTTTTAAAATGCATTTTACAGGCGTACAGTTGCTTTCCAATCATTAGTTTTAAAAATATCGAGGTATTGACGGAATTTTTTTTTTGAAAAAAAAAAAAAAAAACTTTTCGTAGGACTGTACATTGGTATTTCATTATAAATTTAAAATGTTTTCAAAGGAGTTCAAACATGCTAAATAAAATGCATTTTAACTGGGTTTCAATTGATTAAACTTTATTTTTCATTAAATTTTTTTCAGGCCAACATTGAAGGGGGGGGGGGGGGGGCGACATAAACTTTGAAATATTTTGATGCTTTTTGAAAAAAAAATGGAAGGGGGGGGGGGCGACATAAGCTTTGAAATATATTTCAAACGGCCTTAATTATTTTCAAAAAATCATTTCTCGGGAACGTACGGGTCGACATCTTCAATTTAAAAACGGTACTTCTGGTTTTCATACGACTTTTTCAAATGTTAGGCTTTATTTTTGAAACTTCTAATGCCGTTGCAAATATTTTAAAAAGTTTCTGTCAACCCCCTCCCCTATGAAGCAGTTTTGTCTGGATTAAAAATATTTTGATTTTTTATGAAATTCCAATGCACAGCACCTCAAAAACTTTTATTTTGCAATTTTTTTAAGCATTTCAAAATACTTTTTTCACTCAAATGTTAAGACCATGGCTAGTTCATTTTTAGCTTTACATTTTTTATTTTTTTTATTTCTGATGTCACAGGAAATAGACCTGCTTACGTTTTTGTTTACCATGATCAAATTAGATGAAAATTGAATAGGTATCATACATATTTTAAATAGCTTTTTGCAAGAAAATTAACTTCAACTCGTTCAAAAAAATTAAATTTAAAGTAAAAGAATTATGAGCAATTCTCTACCAAAACCGGAAATGGATTTTATTTGCATTTTTTAATATTTTTATAACTTTGTGGGGGCCTTCCCTATGACCAAATAAGCTATTTTGCGTCATTGGTTCACCCATACAAGTCTCCATACAATTTTGGCTGCTGTCCATACAAAAATGGTATGTAAATATTCAAACAGCTGTAACTTTTGAGTGAATTTTCTGTTGTAGGTATTGTTGAGGACTTTTGAGAAAAAAAAATAGGTACACGAAAAAAAAATTGCAGATTTTTTAATCAACATTTTTTTTACTAAAACTTAATTTCCCAAACACGTATTTTTTGATTTTCGAGATTTTTTCATATGTTTTAGGGGAAAAAAATCCACAACTTTTGAGCCATAGAGAAACATGGTCAAAAAATCTGCCACCGAGTTGTGAATTTTTGAAAAAATAGTGATTTTTGGAAAAAATCGAAGTTTTATGTAAAAACAAATATGACATTATTTTTCAATGCAAAATTGAATTTGCAATCGAAAAGTACTTTACAGATTTTTTGATAAAGGGCTCCGTTTTCAAGATATAGCCACCGAAAGTTTGATTTTAGTGAAATATTTGCAGTTTTTTTGATTTTTAAAAATAGTGACCATGAGTGACCATTTCTTAAAATATTTTTTTTGAATAGTTCAGAAAATTTGCTATAAAATAGTATAAGAGACATTGAAGATTGGACCTCGGGTTGCTGAGATAGAGCCGCTTTTAGGAAAAGAAAAACGAAAATTGAAGTTTTGTAAATCTCACCAAAACAGCCCACCATTGTTTAATGACGATATCTCAGCAACTAATGGTTCGATTTTCAATTTTAATACATGAAACATTCGTAAAATTTTCCGATCTTTTCGAAAAAAATATTTTGAATTTTTTAAATCAAGACTTGCATTTTAAATGGGCGTAATATTCAATGTTTGGCCCTTTTAAAATGTTAGTTTTGATTTAAAAGAATTAAAATATTTTTTTCAAAAAGATCGGAAAATTTTACGAATGTTTCATGTATTAACATTGAAAATCGGACCATTAGTTGCTGAGATATCGTCATTAGAAAATGGTGGGTTGTTTTGGTGAGATTTAGAAAACTTCAATTTTCGTGTTTCTTTTTCTTAAAGTGGCTCTATCTCAGCAACCCGAGGTCCAATCTTCAATGTCTCTTAGACAATTTTATAGCAAATTTTCTGAACTTTTCAAAAAAAAAATTTTAGGGGTGGTCACTCATGGTCACTATTTTTAAAAATCGAAAAACAGCAAATATTTCTCCAAAATCAAACTTTCGGTGGCTATATCTTGATAACGGAGCCCTTTATCAAAAATACTGTAAAGTACTTTTCGATTGCAAATTGAATTTTGCATTCAAAAATAATGAAACTTCGATTTTTCCAAAAATCACTATTTTTTTCCAAAAATTTATAACTTGGCGGCAGATTCTTTGACCATGTTTCTCTATGGCTCAAAAGTTGCGGATTTTTGTCCCCTAAAACATATAAAAAAATCTCGAAAATCAAAAAATATGTATTATGGGAAATTGAGTTTTAGTGAAAAAAGTTGATTAAAAAATCTGCAAGTTTTTTTCCGTGTACCTATTTTTTTCTCAAAGGTCCTCAACAATACCTACAACTTTGCCGAAGACACCAAATTGATCAGAAAATTCACTCAAAAGTTGCAGTTGTTTGAATATTTACATACCATTTTTGTATGGACAGCAGCCAAAATTGTATGGAGACTTGTATGGGTAAGCCAATGACGCAAAATAGCTTATTTGGTCATAGGGAAGGCCCCCACAAAGTTTAAGTCAAATAAAAAAATACAAAAAATAAAAATGGTCGAAATCGGCCGATTTCGTAGAGAGTTGCTCTTATGGAGCTCTAGTGCAACAATGAGTGTTAGAAGGTTGAACATGAAAAACCATGGAAGAGTGGAAGTGGGATGATGACAATGAATCGTATAATTTAAATCATGTTTTCGTTCTATGAAAAAATAGTTTAACAGAAGTTTATTATAAACCTGAATACCATGTGGAAAAACATAATAAAAATCATTAAAAAACTACTTTGTATTGTTTACGAGGTGTCCGAAAAATGCAAACATAGTTTAAAAACTTCCTCCAAATATGTGGAAACAATGAGTCGTTTAAAGTAAAACAATTACTAGAAGTTTTGCTGAGCCAACCGTCTCGGACGGTGGTCAGCGCACGAAGATGCAGAATAATGGTTTATGATTCTCACATTAGGTACAGAAGTAATCGAACACTTGGTTTAGAAAAGTTATTTGTTATGAAAAAAAAATTCTGAATGATTTTATTCGTTTCAACTTAATGTGTCTAACCGTACTCTCTCAAACTGGTCACAGAGGCAAGTTAAAAAAAATGGTGGAGTTCATTTTACATTTTACCTTTCGATCATCCCTACCCCTTCAGCTTGGAACTAACTGCCGCAGTACAAGCTTCCCTGCCGGGACAAGTGAGCCGGCTGCAAAAAGCCGGTCGCATCAGGAATCTGCGAAGTGAACGCAACGGGCCTCACATCATCACACATCCGGATCCCCGCATGCCAAGTGCGTCCCTTTTCGCTCCAACCAAACCCGGCAAATCGGTCGCGTCACTTTTCCGTCCACGCGACCACCGCCACCGCCGTTCCGGGCTTTGAATTTCGTCAAAGCCGTAAAATATATAATACATGGGTGCAAACTTTTGCCAGTTGGTTGAAATTGCCAACGCAACGCGAAATTATTTTTAATATTCATACAATAAAATAATGATAATAATCGCATGCCTCCCGTTTGCCACCCAACTGGAGGGCAAATATGCTGCAGTTTCTACGTACTTTATTAAACAAAAAAAAAAAGGCGAAAAAGTTGGGAAAATATGGCTTGCAGTTGATTTTTCCCGGTCGTGTGCCCCTATTTTCGCCCTAGTGCGTTATTTACGGGCGCTGAATCCGGTGATTGGTTATTTTTATTATTTTCATTTTCAGCTCGCACAATTCATTTTTGGCCGCCTCGGCGTATGCTTTTTTTTGGGAGGAGGAATTTGAAGCTGTGAAAACCAGAAGCTTTCGGGCATATCCAGTGTCGGTAAATTATTTTATATTTATTCGATCATCGGTCGTGTGCGCGCGAGGAAAGCGGACAAGATTTGATTGTTCATTTGTGGCGCATTTTCCGCGGGGAAAGGGGACGCGGTTGATTGGAACCGATATTTCCACGAGTGCAATAAAATTTATTGCGATTTGATTCGGTTGCTCACGTTGCATTGATAAAAATAACTATCCAGCAAGAATCAATTGATTAGGGTAAAACTATTGAAAAGCAGAAAAAAATGTTTATAATACATACAAAAATATTAAATTAAGCTAAACAAAAATAAAGTTTAAAATTATTTTCAAAAATATTATGTAAAATTGAGTTGAGTCGTGATCGTGCACTTTGGAAGCTAATTAGTAGTTCCAAAAATCTGCTCGTGGTTAAAGCCACGTGGTAATACGTGATGTGCCATATTGCGTGCCCATTTATTTCGTACAGTAAATTGGTTTAATTTTAATAACAGCACATTGCGGAAACGTTTTCGGGGCTACTTTTTTGAGAATTGCATTAATTTAGCAATGGTCACGATTTTAACGGATTTACATTTTTTTTCGGATAGTTAAATATCTTTTGTCTGCCACGATATTTTTGGCCTTTTGTCAATAAACATGATAATTGATCAAAATGTTTATCTATGACAGAACCATGAGTATGCATAATGGCCATTCTTCAACTTTAAATTTCTGTATATGCCCGAGAAACTAAAATATGTTTTGTCCCTATTTTGGGGATATTGCTTCTAGCATACGACCTTCTTTGTGCATATTTTCGGCCTACCTTCTGATTGGTTGAAATCTCGAAGCACGTGGCGAACTTTTTTGACGTACGGTTCAGCCCCAGCTCGTACAGTACAGCCGCACAAATTCGGTCGACAAACATGCTAAATCATTGTGATGTTTTAAGCCAAAAAGCAACATTAGAATGATTGATTTCCCTTGCATTACGTGCCTTAATAGCTTGGACATGACTTATATCATTCTTTACGAGTTTTAAATATATTTAAACATTTGTTTGCCCGTAATATGCAAGAAAGACTGTAACTTGTGAAAAGCGCACACATACTGTGACAATTTGTAGAAGTGTCAAATGGACTGTAAATAGAGCCATTCTCTCCGAGATGGACGAAGTAACATTAATCAATTAATTTATTGATTTGGTGGCAGTTTAGTGATTGTATTTGCAACGGAATTGTGCAATTCACAAAAAAAAAAAAATATTGCCAGTGGTTGGAGATTCGAGGGACGGCTCTCATTCGTGTGCTGAGCAGCCCGGGAGCATGTTGACAGCTCCCATACAAACTGAGCGTACCTCTTTTTGTGGGCCCAGTGGGCCTAAGATGGCGGCCTTTGATATCATCTAGACAAACATTTGAAAATGGCGAATAGTTTAAATTAATATAGTTTTTGCCTACTTTCGGTTTAAAACGATAAAATAATCATTCTGGAATCATTTTCTTGAAAAACTTGTTTAAAGATACGCCACGTTAAAATATTAGTCTCGAACAGTTGGAGGGAGCGTGCCGCGAAAGCCGTCACGGAAAAAAAGTTTCCCATGCAAATTTTGAGTTGCGTTTTTAATGGGCGGACTCCGACGAGGTCCACATGCCATCTGTCGGTGGATACGCGCAATTCACGAAAACTGTAATGTTAGGGGACGGCTGGTGCTGAGCGATGAAAGCCGTGGCGCTGAGTGTCAACAAGCGGTAAGCAAAAGTGGTGAAAATTTTCGACCTAATGGGCAACTAGCGATTTGCCAAGAAAAAAGTGAAGAGTGCTATTTTTATTGCTTTATTTCTAATTTAGGAGGAAAAAGTAAATTATTCTTGCCCACCAAAATGAAGATAATGACTGCACGTATCATTATCAAGTGGCAGATTCCTGCCAGATTTGGTGAAATGTTCAATTTCGTTAAATTAAGTTTGGTAAACCCAAAATTGGTACTAGGCCCAAAATAGGGACAAATACTCACTTCGATTTAAAAAAAAATCAGAATTGATTCAAAAAATCATAACTCGGTCAAAGATTTTTTGCAAAATATGTAAATTTCTGAAAAGTTGGCATTTGATATCCCCTAAAACATATAAAAAGATGCAGATCAAGTTTTAGTGAAAAAAAGTTAAATTCAAAATCACCCATTTTTTTACTGAAAAATATGATACATTTTTTCAGTGCTGTCCTTACTAATACCTACAACTTTGCCCAAGACACCAAATCGTTCAAATAATTCCTTCAAAATATACAGATTTTTGAATTTTAATACATCATTTTTGTATGGACAGCTGTCATATTTGTATGGAAAATTATATGGACAAACTAATGATGCAAAATGGCTTCTTTAGGCATACCGAAGGTACCAAAAAATTTCAGCCGGATTAAAAAAAAATATAGAATGACCAAAATCTGAGAGAATTGCTCAGCTGGTTTTGTAAATAATAATTATTTTTTTACGATTATCGATTTTCAGGAACATATTGAAAGTGTTAAAAAGCAAATATATTTAAAAAAATGTATGATCTATTATAACTTTTGAAAGACGGGCAAATTTGAACTCTATTGTTTCAAACACAAAATCTATAAACATTTTTTCGCTTTTTATTGCGAGAAAAATGTAAATGATTGGTGGAAGCAAAAATTGAATGGCTTCAGCATTTAAAAAATAAAAAAAAAAATTAGAGAAAATTTAAAAATTCATATCAAGTATCAATTTTATCAGTGTTTTTACCGAATCATTGAAATAATGAGAAAAAAAATCAAAAGCTAAATTTATTTTTAATTTAATTCAGTTTTGCCTTGCTCACTGAGGTATGGCTATAATCTAGCTATAAAAATGAACTTTTTACATGAAGCTCGAAGACCCACCTTCACGTATACCTATCGACTCAAAATCGAAAACTGAACAAATTTTGAAGTTTTAATGTACAGTAAAGACAGTAAATCTCACATTGGCTAATCGAATCTTCAGATAATCGAATCATTTTTTTTTGAGGTTGTCTTATTTTTGATTATCGAGCTTAAGTATGATCCCTACGCTAAAGTGATTTAGAATTCTGAAATCCAAGACGGTGGCGATGAAATATTGAAAAAAAAATGCATTTTGTAATTTAATAGTGCAAATTTGACTAAAATGAGGGCGCAGAACTCGAATTTGATGTACTCACATCTGCTTAGTTGAAAAAAAAGTTTGAAAATATTGCGCAATTCTCACTCACTTGGACTTCGTATTAAATTATTGCTATCGATCGCACGCACTGCAACTTGTCAAACTGCCATGAGAAATTTTAAATTTCCTTAAAAATGATCACAGCGCTCGCTTGTTTTTCTGCTGTCAATCGCAATAAAGGAGTAAAGCTCGGAACTTAACCTCAAAGGTAAACAACCGAATGAACTTTTTTGACAGGTGTCAGTTCCGGGACTTTATAATTATAATTTTGTTCCGACATTTATAATTATAATTTTGTTCCGGTTGTTCCGTTTCGCATGGACACAAACACGGCCAGGAACACGGCAAGGACACGGCCACGGGAATCGCCAGTAACAGGCACCTACACGGCCAGGGACACGAAAACGGCCAGAAGCACGGGCACAAACACAGGCAGGAGTCCAGACAAGGACACGGCCACGGGAACGATCAGAAACAGACAACTACGTGGTCAGGTGCACGTACACGAACAAGGCGAGAAGCACGGACAAGCACACGGGCGCTAATACGAAAAAAATACTCGGGCTATGACGTTTCGCGCATTCGGAAGCAAATTTAAATTCAAAAAAATGCTAAGTCCTGATTTGACACCTGTCAAACCACTCAAATGGCACTCACAAAATGAATACTGAGTTCTTTGAGTTCATTTGCTACGTCACGGTTTTCTTGCTAATCTAATCTAATCTAATCTAATCGAACACAAGCGCAGCCAGTCCGAAGAAAGCATCCTGGAAGAACTTGTGGTTAGATTACGCCCCAAGTTCTTTCTTGTCAATAGTAATAATTGCAGTACATCCGAGTTACCCCGAAAATGTATTGCAAAAATTAAAGCGGCCAGGCCTACTGCGTTGCATTAACCGCAGAGACAGATTCTGTGAACGGACCACATTTCACAGAATCAACTGGGGAGGAAGGATGCGTGGACATACCGTACCAAACGCTCCGAATAAGTTGGGTGTGGTGTGTTAGTGTAAATTGGCAATTATTTATATTTTTAGGGGGGAAGTGGAAATGGGAAAATTGGGGTTGGGGAATGGGAAAGTGAGAAAGGGGTAGGAGGGTTATTAAATTTATAATATTATATTATAATAAAGGGGAATATAGTCAAATAGCAAATAATGATGGAAAGCTCTCACCAAGGAACAGCAAATCTTGAAAAGACACAGCCAGGTGGGTGGGGTCCCGATCGTCAGATCCCAAATTCTTGATGAAAAAAACAGGCCGATCGAATTAAGTGGAAGTGTTCCTTAACTCCGAATATCACCACTCCAACAACGGCTGCAGCTAGGGGGGGCCCGAACCGCAGACCTCATCTGGCCAAAACTGCCATTTCATCCGACGACGACACTTGAGGAATTGAAGAGAGCTGGTCCAGATAATCGCGAAAGCTCCGCTTCCAAAACTTCCACTGGTCATCATCAGAAATTTTGCGTTGATCTTCATAATGTTAAAATACTTTTTTCACAAAAAAAAGGGTGAAAAAACGACAGCTAAAAATTTTCGCTTCCGACTTCGCGCACGGTTGCTACGTCACGGTTTTCTTGCCGTTCTTTTATTACGGTTTTCTTGAGCGTTCTTTTATTACGTAACGCAAAAAATTGGATTTTTAGACCCCCTCTCCCCCCTAGTAACAAAATTTCCATACAATTTTTAAAAAAATGTCTGGAGCGTAACACGGTCTCGCACTTCCCTTCCCCCCCTCCTACTGCGTTACGTAATAAAAGAACGCTCCCTAAAGTGCGAATGTCCAGTTTGGTGGAAACTGCGACTGGCAATGTAAACAAACAACAACTGGTTACCTAATTTTTCGAATTCTTGTTGTCAAAAGTGCGAGAGGAAAGTGCGGGCAAAATCCAAGTAACAGTTCAAGGAGCAATATTGTGGATTTAGCTTATAGCTGGATTTTCTGGCATCTTCTCACGGTCATTGGAAATGGTCGTGGATAGACCTAGGTGTTCCCAGTTGGAGTGAAAAAAATCAATTTGTAGAAAAATTATGGATTAAAATGTTGTTTTTTTATCACTTCTCCGACATCACAAATAATTGTTTGAACATGGTCGCAATTTTTTTATTCGGTCAGAAAAATATTATTTTTCTTGAAAAAACTTTCATTTTTAATCACATGATCACCCCTAATTCTGGCTCGATGCCGCCATCATGCGACCGCGTGCTCCGTTTGTTTGTCAACAAAGCTGCAGCTGGATGGTGAGATGAAGTGAGGGGGGAAGAGATTTTGACATTTTTATCTGGTCCGCCGCCTATTTCGTCGGTCTTTGAGTCGCCGGTCGTTTCCAGCGACCGAGTCCAGCTAGGAACTGATCGTACAATAGTTTACCCAAAACATTACAAAAAAATCAAACCATATTTATAAAAAAAGCACCATAATTTTTGAATGGGATCCTGAAATTAAGCATAAATTGGAGTTGTTATTGTTCACAACGATAGAGATTATTTTTCTGAGTACAATGATCCTTTGTATGACCACTAAAAGATTTAAAATTGAATTTTAAATCAATTTTTAAAAAATACATCTCGGCCCTTCTTGACAGAAATGTTCCATAGTTGATCCATCGACAAAATTTGTCTTGTCAATTTATTCTTTTTTGCATTAAAATGAATAAAAAAAAGTAATCAGAAATAGTTTTTAATCGTTTTTTCTACCGTTGCACATGAAAATTGACATAGGTCATTAGGACCCTATTGCACTTTGTCTTTAATTTAATAAACACATTTTTATAGGGTTGTCAAAACGACAAAAGTGGTATATTTTTTGCAAAAATGATAAAACAACGGCACGGCCGATTGGACATGACACTAGGAACAAATTTTCTTTAAATTTCTGAAACAAACTATCATCAGCACCATCTACATTCAAGTTGTCGAAGTATCATCGAGCGATTAAGCATGATTTCTCAAAATGTCTTATGAAATAATTAATTAAAATATTCAGCATTTGTATGGCACTAGAAAAAGTTTGTTGGCATTAAGTATGTCTTTATGATTCTTGGTAATTGATCTTTTATACTAAAGTTGCCGAAAAATTGATAGAAATTGTATTTATATTATAAATTCATAAGACCATTTCAAAAAGTGCCCATGAATTTGCAGCATCAGCTGGCTTTGTTTACGTTTGAAATCACGTGGCGCGATGATTTTGACACAAGCGATCTCGCTTGCGCAGGTTTGCGCCAAGAAGAAGTAAAAGAAAACCGGCTTCACTTTTTGAAACCCCGGGTCCCCGTGTCATGTCCGTTCGTCCGTGATAAAACTTCTACATTTCTGGAGTTTTTTTTTTTAAAAGGTCCAATAAACCAAATTTTCAGTTTTTGCTTTTTGGGTGTTTTTTAATACCCCAGACTCAAGGCGGTTACAAAAACATCCAAAAAGCAAAACTGGAAATTTGGTTTATTGGACCTTTTCAAAAAAAAACTCCAGATTTTATTCTTTTTCGATCGATTAGTGCGCTGACCACGGGGACGCGCTGTCTTGGTTTTGCATGCTCATTTTCATTTCTTTTGTGTCGCTGTTTGTGTGCTTGGGTGCGTGGTTATTATATATAGGTGAAGGGATTTTATTAAATGATCATTATATTGCATTATTATATTTATTTGATTATATAACCACACTATATTTTACACTTAACACATCATACAAAACACAAATGAAACTGTAAACAGGAGCGTTTGGTACGGTATGTCCACGCATCCTTCCTCCCCTGTAGATTCTGTGAAATGTGATCCGTTCTCAGAATCCTCTCTGCGGTAAACACAACGTAGTAGGCCTGGCCGCTTTAATTTATGCAATACATCTTCGGGGTTACTCAAGTGTACTGCAATAATTAATATTGACAAGAAAGAACTTGGGGCGTAATCTAACCGCAAGTTCTTCCAGGATGCTTTCTTCGGACTGGCTGCGCTTGTGTTCGATTAGATTAGATTAGATTAGATTTTATTCTTTTTCGATCAAATGGGATGCTTTCAAGCTGAACAATTCGGAACTTATTTTTACTGTCCACTAAAATTTAATCAAATGTTTCTTAAAATTGTTCATGATTTGCTCAACATCAAAATTATTTTAAATTTAGAAAAAAAAGAACTGAGAAGTTATGAGCGAAGCAATTTCCAAGATTTCCAGGTTTTCTCCAAGTTTTTTTTTCGAGGTGGCCTCCCTGATGTAAGAAGCATTGTGTCTGTCTGAAAGTTGTTAGATTTGATGGTGTAATATTGCCTCAATAATGCTTGAAAAAGTGGCGCAGTGAATTTCCACGTTGCTAAAACACGGCTGGTTCTAGTTTACCGTGCACATAAAACTTCTATGAATTTCGGATACAATTGCAAATGAAAAGTCATTCGTGTTAATTTATTACTCAGATCGTTTACTTTTTACAATTTGTTTTTTTGTTGTTGCTTTCAATCTCACCGCGTTACAATTCTCGCATTCCTCACAAATGCTCCATACTTGTTTGTTTGTTTACCTTTTTTTTGCTGCTGCTGCTGCTGTCAGCTTTCCTTAAAACAGCATCTTTGTTTAAAATCTAATGTATCGCTGCGCTCTCTCTCTCTCGCTCGCTCCCTTCGTACACTCATTCAGTTAAATTACTTTAATAAACATTTAACATTTTGGTTTTAGTTCGTCTTCATTTCCTTTTATCTGATTTTTGTTTGCCTCATGCTCTTTTTGTCTCTCTCATTATTTCCTAGTTGTGAATGTCATTAGTTGTGTGGCATTTTTTTTTGAGTGAGGGGAGGGGCAATTAGAGACAGAACTATCAGTTTGCTTTGTTTTGCTTTCTTGTTTAAAATGGATTTGTTTTACCTTTTGGTTTTGGTTAGTACTCCGTTTGCTGCTCCTTGTTTTCAGTTGTTTTTTTTTGTTTGGTGTGAATATGATTTTCCTTTCTTCATTTCCGTATCACAAGGAGAGAGCAATGAAGTGGCTTTCGTATCCCCGATGTTTTTTTTGACTTATCTTTTTCAAGATTTCAGTAGTTTTAGTTAATTGTTTAAACATTTTATCTATAGTTTGGGAGTGTTTGTCTGTTTGGGGTGTGTTTTTTTGTTTGTTCTGATCGGGAGAGGAAAAACTAATGTACAAAAGTTGTCGTTTTGCTCGATTGACGACAGTTTTTTTTTTTTGGAAGGTCTTTTAGCAACGCGTCGATGATTCGCTACAGTTTGTCTGGTGTATTTGTCTAATGATGATTTTTCGATAAACTTGAACAACTTTTACGTTTTTAAAATATTATAACAAATAAAATACCTACAGTGAGATGAAATTTAACAAAACAACCAAAAAGCATTTAAGTTAGTGCTTTTTGTTCTTTTTGGGACGGGTTTTCAACCAAAAATCGACAACTAAATACCAGTGAGTGAAACAGTTCTGCAATTTTATTGTTTTACAAGTGCTTTTTCCCAACTCAGTTGACCCAACCGGTTCAAACTGCAGTCAGTGCTAGCTTTAATTGAGCACTATAAAGTGCCATTGTCAGTCGTTTAGTGGCCATGATTGCTGGCTGGTACATTTTCGCAATTAAACTTCAAACAATAACCGTACAGAACCGTCCGACGATGATTTGCGGTTTACCCACTGGGATCGATCGTTGACGCTGGTAACATGGCCATTTGACCGTACAACAAACATCAGGACAGTAATCAATCAACAAAGTGTGTGTGTGTGTATGAGATTGTTTACACGAGTTCGTTTGTATGTGTGTGTGTTTGTGTGTATTGGCAATAAAAAGAGCACCAGTCAGTCAGTGTGTGTTGAGTATAAATGGTGTGTGTGTGTGTTAGATGTAACGTACAACACTTACAGTTTACCAACCGCAACAGATTCTTTCGGGTTTGTCCACAATGGGGACGACGCTCTCCCGGGATTGGACCACGTGGGATTCAAATGATTCACGACTTGCACCACTTGAACGAACCGTACTGTGTGATTTTTGGCGAGGAGGTCGATTCCGTTTAGGCATAAAGTAAGTAAAACATCTAGTATATTGATGCTCATAAACGCATAATTGTCCCATCTGGTTTTTTTAGCACTTTTGAGATTTTTTTTGGGTTTGATGTCTTTACATGTTGCTTATTACTATTCAAATGTTTCGAAAAATAGGTATTTTTCTGGGGTAAACAAGATAAACGCTGATAAAAATTTTAAAAATTAATGAAAACATAAAGTAGTAGAGTTTTTCGTAAAACAAAAGTTGCACAAAATTTATAAAAAAAATATCAGTAGGGTGTAAACACGTTACTTAATCTGCAAAGGTATATCTATTATTTATGTTTTTATTCTATGGCCTTAAGCTTGATTTAGAGACAATTTATTTTTTATTTTTTAAATAGTCCCCACGAGTGCCGGTTCCTCAAAATATTTTTTTTGAAAAGCAAAGAAAATTTCCTTTTTTTAGACATAAAGGATTGATCTTTTCGATCCTGAAACAGCAAAATGTAAATGTGAATGTAAATAAACAGTAAATTTGATATGTTACACTTAAAGTGTTACCCAAACAGCACTTGATCAACGACGACCAACTTTTTCAAAACTTTTTTTTCGTAAAATCGCGATAACTCGTGATGTTCATAACCAAACATCTTATGTTTACTTATCAAAATTTTTGTAATTCTCTTCTCTATATCTTTGTACAAAATTGTTTCACTCAAAAAAAAAACCCTGCAAAGTTAGAAAAAACACGAAATTTTAAAATGAAAATTTATGTTCTAAATGAAAAAATTACTCATCTGCGTAAATTTAGATTTGAAAAGTAACTTTTTTGCAATTCCGTCGTGAAACTACTTACTTTTCCTGTCATTCTTGAACGACGAAATAGCCTACTTTTCTGTACCAAAAATAAGAGAATCAAATAGCAAAACTTTTCAAAATAAATGCTGAAAAGTAACACTTTTCAACATTTTTTTTGATTTAAACGATTTATTGACAAAATACATGAAAAATTGACATAAAATTTCACTCAGTGTGTGTTTTTTGGAATTGCAAAAAATGTTGTATGGAACTCGTTGCAAAACTTGATTTTTTCAGCACTCTTCGTATTTATCCAACTCGGTGAACCTCGTTGGATAAATGTACGACTCGTGCTGAAAAAATCCTCTTTTTGCAACTTGTTGCATAAACTACTATAAAATGTCCCTTAAAATGACATGTTCCAATTTTTTTTACAGTCGAGTAATGCAAAATTGCGGAGTTTTTAAAACTTTTTTAGTGTTTTTATGAAAAATACTCCATCAAATCGGGCGTACAATTTTACATAAAAGTCCCTTTGACACCAAATTTCTATGTCATCACCGTTTCAGGCTGCAAATTATTGAAAAACAACTCTATCTTCGCATGTTCAAAAATGGAAGGGGAATCGGAACATCAGTTTCTAAGACATCGGCATTTAAAATTAAGTGCTGCTTGTGTTAAACTTAGAAAACACCAATTTTATTGTTTCATTATATTTGCGAGGGCTGTATCTCAGAACTGAAAAGACAAACCTTAAATATTTCTCGGAAGTTTTTCCTAAAAAAATTCTCTGCTATTTAAGAAAAAAAAAAATAGATAAAAAAAACAATACATTGTTGTATTTTTTTTCCTAAAACTGGCTTTAATTCGAAATCAGTGCACTTTATAAAAAATGTGCTAAGTAAAAACCTATAAACTTGCCGAAGACACCACGTTTTCTAATATTTATATAATAATTTTGTATGGTTTTCGTGAAGAATTGCTCTAATGCCATTTTATCAAAATTCACTTGATATCTTTTCGTTATCAATTTTATTTAACATCCTGAGTTAATTTCTGGATTTTTTTGATTTTCTTCGAAATATTTCAAAAATTTATATAAAAAAATAATTCAGATGATGTCCGAAATCACCATTGAACCGAGTCCTCTAAAGGAGGTATTAGACTATGGAGCAGTTCTCTACGATTTTTTAAAATCAATTTTAATTTTTGTATTTTTTAATCCAGCTGAAACTTTTTTGATGGCTTCGGTATGCCCAAAGAAGCCATTTTGCATTATTAGTTTGTCCATATAATTTTCCATACAAATTTTTCAGCTGTCCATATAAAAATGATATATGAAAATTCAAAAATCGGTATCTTTTGAAGGAATTTTTTGATCGATTTGGTGTCTTCGGCAAAGTTGTAGGTATGAATAAGGACTACACTGAAAACAAATGATACACGGTAAAAAAATTGATGATCTTTAATTGCAATTTTTTTCACTAAAGCTTGATTTGCAAAAAACACTATTTTTTTTCATTTTCTGATATGTTTTAGGGGACATCAAATGCCAACTTTACAGAAATTTCCTGAATGGGTAAAAAATCTTTGACCAAATTATGAAATTTGGAACCAATACTGATTTTTTTCAAAAAATCTAACTACCGGTCGCAGAAATTTTTCAACTTTATTTTTTGATGTAAAATCGAATTTGCAATCAAAAAATACTTTGATAAAATTTTAATAAATTGCACCGTTTTCAACTTATAGCCATTTTTAGGTTACTTTTTTAAATAGTCGCAGTTATTAATTTTTTTAAATTGGTGCCCATGTTTGCCCACATTTGAAAAAAATATTTTTGAAAAGCTGAGAAAATTCTCTATAATTTGCTTTTTTGAACTTTGTTGATACGACCCTTAGTTGCTGAAATATGCAAAAGTTTAAAAACAGGAAAATTGATATTTTTTAAGTCTCACAAACAGCCCACATTTAAATCAAGACTGATATTTCAAAAGGGCCAAACATTAAATATTATGCCATTTTGAAATGTTAGTCTTGATTCAAAAAAATTGAAAGTGTTGTTTTCGAAAAGATCACAAAATTTCAAGAATGTTTAGGATTTCTCTCATATTCCGGGAATGTCCCCAAGGGGCCACCGGGAACCAGTTCCAGAATGGGTCAGCAAACAATTGTTCAACGACATGACCGTAGATTGACATATTAGGGTGTAATATCAAAATCGATTTTCCAGCACAGCAATTTTTCAGTTCCTTTTGGGGTCCTAAACAACTCCCCAAAGTTTGGGAACGATTGGTTTAGTCCTCGCTTTGCGCAAAGCGATTCAATTTTCCATATAAATTTGTATGGGAAAAATCAATGTTTTAAATTTTAATATTTAAAAAATCCAGGTTTCACGCTGTACTCAAACCGGATTAATATTCGGATGCTCTGGAAGGTGCTCTACAGCTTTCCCGAAGAGAGTATAGTGCTATCTTGTCCCTGAAAGAAGATACAGCGTCCTCAAAACTCGTCTTAAACGTGATTTTCGAGCAAAAAACACGTTTTAGACGAGTTTTGAACACGCTGTATCTTTTTTAAGAGCAAGTTAGCACCATACTCTCTTCGGAAAAGTTGTAGAGCACCTCCTAGAGCATCCGAATATGAATCCGGTTTGAGTACAGCGTGAAACGTGGATTTTATAAATATCAAAATCCAAAAAATGGGTTTTCCCATACAAATTAATATGGAAAATTGAATCGCTTTGCGCAAGGCGAGGACTAAACCAATCGTTCCCAAACTTTGGGGAGTGGTTATGAACCCTAAAATGAACTGAAAAATTGCTGTGTTCGCTAAATTTGGACAACTTTATTTTTTCCAAACAACCATATTACACCCTATCACATATCTTTCAATTTCATGAAGTTTGCTGTAGCCGATTCCCGGTGGCCACAGTGACCAAATCCGGTTTTCCAGGTCGGTTTCGAAAAGGCGACGTCCTAAGCATTCATTTGTGACAAAAAGAATCGGAATCGGTCAAAAACTGGATTGTTGACGATTTTTTAAAGTTTGGGGTCGAAAAGGACCCCAATACCTTAAAAATAACGCTACCCTAGGGGTCGCCCGAGGTTTATTTGTTTTGTAAAATGTGTATTTATACTATAAATTTAATGTCAGAAAATTTCAAGGCTCTTGCATATATATAGCAAAAGTTATGGCAAATTTAAATTCAAAAAGGCCCCAATACCGTAGGAAGGTTAAAAACAAAGATAAATTAATCAAGATAAACGCAAATTGAAATACTACGCAAATTAAAACAAGAGAAGTAAAGTTTTTCGTAGAACAAAAGTTCCTCAAAATGACCTCCTAAACACGAGAAAAATGAAAATCTTCGAAAAAAAATTTGGACAGTAGAGGGTTAGCGAAAGTGGGTCAAAATCGACTATTTTAAAGAGTCATTCAAAAATCGGGATGTTTTTCCGTGTACCCTTTTCTAGCTGCGAAAGGGCTCTTCTGCAAAAACTCATAAGAGGATATTTTGTGTCTTTATCGAAAATTGGTTACTTTTGTTGAATTGTAATGTTGAAAAGTGAAAAGTGTTTTGCAATCATGAAGACATGCAATTCTTAAAATGAAGTTTTTGTAGGTTAAATAATCCTTTTTGGAACAGGCTTCTTTTCAGCTAATCTTCTATATATATATATAAAATATTTCGACGGTTTTGTTCGAACGCGAATCAATTCAATACGGAACGTCGGATCGAGGTGCTCTTTATTGCGTTGGGTTCGTATAAGTCCAAGGAAGGTTTTTACGCCAAAAAGTTCCAACTTTGGCCACTCTGGAACCGATTCCGGTAAATCTGCAGATTGTATGGGAAAAGTGGCGTAAAATCAAATTAAGATCATAGGAGGGTGAAGAAGCATTTTAAAAACGTCAACAAACGAAAAAAGGCAGAACGAAGTTTGTCGGGTAAGGCTTGTCTTTTTAATAATTTTTTATGTTGATTTCTCGTCACGTTCATAAAAAAGTTGGGCTTCCTGAGCACGCTCCAATCGACAGAATCGATAGTTAATTTATAGCCTGTACAACACAGAACACATATCGGGTGCACATTGAATCTCAATGGAGGAGCTCGGTTTCCTAGAATGAATCCATGGAGGCGCCTGGCTTCTTAATTTGGAACCTTAGCAAGTGGTCGGAAATGAACTCAAATTAAATTCTGTCTTATGGAAAGATAACGTTCAAAATGTGTTAAAATTATAAAATCATTAAAAATAAAAATTTGACAAATAAAATCCTTCGACAGTTCTCAAACCCTCTGACCGTCACTGTACCCCTCGCTCCTCCACACAGTCCGGCTCATCAAAGTCGTGCTGGAGTCATCGTTAATGTTCTAAGCGGGAGGGGGTCCTTCCCCCACCCCTCTAATCCCCTTTTCAAACAATTTCCCCCTCGTGTGAATGGTGATGCTGATGGTGGTCACCACTGCTGTTGCTGCTGGCAAAGTGCAATCATACCCGCATTTCGCTCATGGCCGCGTGGGGCAGTTGCTGTTGCTGCTGCTGCTGCTGGGGACAACCCCCCTTGAGGTTCTGGAGCTCCTGCTGCTGCTGCTGCTGCTGTTGGGATGGGTGAGAGTGTGAGTGGGAGTGTGAGTGTTGGTGTGCGTGCTGGTGGGTGATGCCACTGCTGGGTGGTGGCGGGGGCGGATGCTGGGTCGATGCGCTCGACATGCTGGACCGTTGCTGCTGCTGGTGGTGGTGATGGTCCGGGGAACTTGTCCGGACGGCCACGGTGGTCGCCGCGTTCGAACGCATGTGGATGCCGATGGCGGTTCCGTTGGGTGGTAGCTTATTTTGTGACGCCTCTAGGAAGAAAGGAGAAGTTGGTAAAGAAAAGATTGTTAGATTGCTTTGATTGCAACCAAAATTGAAGGGATGATTTTTTGAGTGTTGACATGATAATGGTTAAGAATCTTGGCTTTTTGAAAAAAAAAATACGTTTTCAGAAAAGAACCCATTAAAAAACTATTTAAATTTTTTTTTCAACCTGAATTTACTTTTTTGGATTAACTTTCAAATGGAGACAGTCAAATGCAAAATGCAAAGTAACAATAAATTTTAAAATAAGATTTACCTTAAAAAAATATTTTTTTATTTTTTAAAGATTTTTTGAGAAAAAAAAAATCTTTGAACATAAATGGACTCGAAAAATCCAGGGCAAAAAAAATAAAATTCAAAATATTACTAAATTTTACCAAAAAGACCAACTGAAAGGTATTTGAATAAAAAAGAACCGCAAAATGTATTTCCAACAGAAAAAAAAATCATCGGTACTTAGAAATTTGAGAGCGTATGATTGCAAAACAATCGAACTGGTGTTAAGAAGCATTTTTTTTTGTAGATTTTACTCGGTTTGTTCTAGGTCGCATCGAGGAGCTCCGATTTGGATGAAATTTTCAGCGTTTGTTTGTCTATACATGAAATGAACTCATGCCTAATATGAGCCCTCTACGACAAAGGGAAGTGGGGTAAAACAAGCTTTGAAGTTTGAGGTCTAAAAAACATAACCAAATTTTAAAATTGTTCGAATTTTGATAAACCTTTATCAATTTGAACTCCCTTAGTTGGACTTCAACGGTCCTTTGAAGCACTTCAAAATGTGCCATAAACATCTAGGATTGGTTTGACTTTTAAAATAGCTTTTGCAAATTACTGTTAAAAATTGATGTTTTTAAAACCTTAATAAAGTTTTGCAACAGCCTTCAACACCCTTACTACCTTTGTTTTAGGATTTTTTTTTGAATTTCGTGGACTTTAGCCTGTTTATGGTACATATTAACTGTTTGTCAATGGCAGTTTTTCTCATAGTTTTACGATGTTTCTTTTGCCCAGTATCCCAACAAGTGCCGTCTAGATTTTAAAGTTTTTTTGGACTTGAAATTTCAATGCCTGTTTTTTCTTATATTTGACAAAACACGGTTTTTCGTAAAATCGAAAATACTCGTGATGATTACAAGCAAACCAGAAATGGAAGGGGCCGTATTGCCCTTTCGTTGGCGGTGAATGACCCATATTTAATGAAAAACAAACTTTTGTAATCAATTTTTAATCTAGGTATTAGAAGTGCGTTGTATTTTATTGATTTTCGCATTTATAGATATTTTGTAAATTCAGAACATTGGGTTGACAGATAGGAAAAAGACTTTTAGCTTTGAGGAAGGATTTTTTCATTAATTCATTGATATTTTGAATTTTTCTGATGGTTGCCGAACAAAATGCTCAAATCAGTATGTGATAATACTGGCCATTTCTTTTTAAATTAGGCTTAAAATTTTTAATTTTTTGCTATGATAAAAGAAAATCTGATTATCAGGGTATTATTAAAAATTAAAATTACTGGGAAGGAAAAAACTTTCATTTATTGTTTCATAGCCTAATACATATTTTTAAAATTCTATTTCAGATGCATTTGCAATCAAATTGACAGCAATTTGTTGTCAAGGTACACTGTCTTCAAGTTAGAGATATCCTTAGGCTAATATTTTCCAAAAGTATTTTTTTTTTGCAATTTGAAAATATATCGTGAAGGAAATAAAAAGCATTATTGAATAATTATTTTCGAAAAGCCCTTCACAACTTTTCACAGTGTTGCTTTAAAGGTCGACGTCGTCGTGCTATCTTGTCGCACCCGCCATTTTGACGTTCCGAGAAAAACGCGTTTTAATGTTTGACCTTGAATATTCAAAAACGAGAGCACGCAATGTAAACAATAACAAACACGTTTTGTTTGGCTGACCATTCTGTCCCAAAGTTTGGTTGAAGTTGGTTGCTGGAGTCCCGAGTTTTAATTACAAATGTTTACGGTAGTCTAGCTTGTACGTGCGACAAACGCATCCTGACTTTCCTAGCCTGAAATCCCTTTGGCCTTTTGTCGCACTTACATCAATTTTCATGGAGTGACAAGATAGCACGACAAGATTGAAACTACTTTCATATGTAAAGTGACAAAAATGCACGGAGTTTTTTCGGTTTTTGTTGAATATCTCAGGATTGAAATCGAATTTTGGGGATCTGTGAAGGTCAAAAGGTGAGGCATTGTGAGCTGCACAAAATGGCGTTTTTAACTCAATTTGGCCCAAAATGCACGTACGACAAGTTAGCACGATGGCGACGAGGTGAAGCTGTTCATCATTTTTTAAAGAACTCCAAAATGCTCTGTATTTCATTCAATTTCTGCACCATTCTAAAAGCCATTGAAAGAATTTTCAATCTAAATCAAATGCTTCAAAAACTTCATATTATTTATTGTTGCAAACATTGACGTTCTGATTATCAATCATTAATTAATGACGGTTTTCATAACGACGATTTCGACTAGGAATGAATAAAACGTTATCAGGAAGTATTAATACGGTCAGGGTACTATTCTAAACGACTTGTAGAAGATTTTTTTTCAAAATATAGTCCGGGAAACAAAATTCATATCTTGGAACGAAAAATCATGGCAATGATAGAATTCTTTACCGAGAAATTCCAGCTCAAATCAGGAATTTTTCTGATACTTTTGTACCCGACCCTTTCCGATTTCAATGAAACTTTATAGACATGTTATCCTAGACCTATATAAGCCATTTTTGTGTATATGGAGCCAATAGTACTCGAAATCAACATTTGAGAAGGGTGTACGGTATTTAAATATTTTTGTATTTTGCAATTTAAAAATTACTGTATCTCGAAGCAGTTGCGTCGTATCAAAAAGTGGTCAAAGACAAACTTGTAGGAAATTGGACGAGCTTTCTGAAAAAAATACCGGGCAGACTGTAAGCTCATCCAATTGAAATGCTGTCAAAGACAAACTTATGGGAAATTGGACGAGCTTTCCGGTAAAAATATTTACCAGACTGAAAAACCAAGTCTGTCATATAGAAATTGCCAAAAACCACAAAAAAACCCATTTTTTCAACATTTTTATTTTTAAAACCGCTGTATCTTCACAAGAACTGGTCTGGGGAATCGATTCCCACTACCGGTTTTTGAACATTTTGACGTTTAAACCACTTTTCATAAAAACAGTTTTAGTAAATGATTTTTGTATTTTTTTAGGAGAGACATACCATCCTGCCTTTTTCGTCAGTCTTTTGGTAACATCTGAGGCTATTTCTTCAAAAAATTTGAACGAAAAAAAAAATCGTGACATGACCTTTAAATTTAAGTTTGGACTTAAAAATCAAAAAATCTCATGTAAGTGGCCTGTATTTTTGTTTCAGTGTATTTTTTTCAGAAAGCTCGTCCAATTTCCTACAAGTTTGTCTTTGACCACTTTTTGATACGACGCAACGGCTTCGAGTTACAGTAATTTATAAATTGCACAATACAAAAATATTTTAAAAATACCTTACAACCTTCTCAAATGTTGTTTACGAGTACTATTGGCTCCATATACACAAAAATGGCTTATATTATAGGTCTAGGATAACATGTCTTTAAAGTTTCATTTAAATCGGAGAGGGTCGGGTACAAAAGTACCAGAAACATTCCTAATTTGAGCTGGAATTGCTCTACCTTAAAAGACTTTGTCGATCGGCGCTTGCCCCTCACCCAGTCGGCCTGGGTTCGATCCCAGACGGTCCCGGTGGCATTTTTCGAGACGAGATTTGCCTGATCACGCCTTCCGTTGGACGGAGAATTAAATGTTGGCCTCGGTCTTACCTAAAGGGTTAAGTCGATAGCTCAGTCCAGGTGTAGGAGTCATCTCCCTGGGTCCTGCCTTGGTGGAGTCGCTGGTAGGCAGTTGGACTAACAATCCAAATTCACATGCCCATACCCATGACGCGAAAAATTAAATGAAGCCTTGAATAGAAAAAAAACTATTGTTTTTCAACCTAGAGTACATGGACAAAGTTTTATTCAAATAAAACAAAAAGCGAACCTCTATTTTGCAACGTTCTGTTCCTAAAATTAATGGGCAATCAGTATTTCCAATTAATTTAATTTGAATAGCATTAAAACAAATCAATGCTCAATTTAGAATCGTTTTAAATTTAATCCTTTTTCTCGACAATGCGAAGTGATAATGAATAAATTGGCTTTCGGGACCATTCATAACCAGTAGCTTTGAAATTGGACCGATAAAATTCCATTGAAATATGTTTCAATTCAATTTGATTCCATCTAAATGCGCTGTGAAACACCAATTAGCGACTCTTTTCTAAGTAGAGTCAAGTTAAACCATGCTACAGGTGGATTTTATGCGTCCATCAGTCTGATTATGAATTTCTACAGAGAAACATATTTTACTACACCAGGCACTAAAAGCTAATATTATATTTCAAATTGGCTTACAAAAGTTTCGAATGCAAAACTCGTCGCTTTCATATTCATCATTATACGGAAGGATGCTGCTGCTTCCGTTCATTACTGGTTGAGGTATTGCTCTGCTTCCGGTTAATTTGTTAAAGTTATGAAAAATTGCAGGCGCAGATTGCGTCATGCTATTCAGGGTGCGAGATCGAGGGGGTTATTCCACATTTTTGTTCAAGGTTAACAAAACAATAAAAAAAGCAATGTTATGCGAGGCATGCGCAATGTGACAAGATAGCACAACAGCGACAAGGTTGTCGCTCGCCACGTCACTTACCTGCGCCGCTGTTGCTGGTCAGTCCGGTGGCGTTCCGGGGCAGTGTCATGCACTCGTTCCGGTTGTAGCTCATCGGGATGTGCACCGTGCCGGGTTTGGGCAGTGTCATCATGCCGGTGCCGCCCGTGAAGGTGGTATTTTTGATCGGGATGGCGATGTGCTCGGGTGGTCCTCGGACCGTTTTGTACGAGGTGTTGTTGGCCAGCGAGATTTTTGCATTATTTGTGCCCTGGGAAAGGCCACCGCCACTGGTGGGGACGTTACAGGTTCCACCGCCACCGCCACCACCACCACCAACACCACCCATGTCACCGGTTCCACCCGGCGAACCGCCCTTCATCACGTTGATCTGCATCGCGTTCGAGCAGATGTGGGGTGATTTGACCTCCCCTGCCAGTATGAGCGCTCCGGTGTCGTGATTCTCGACGTCCACTATCACGTTCGCGGACTGCGAGTGGCCCAGGTGGTAGTGGGCGTGCTTAATCGGATCAAACGGGCCCTGCTGGTGCATTCCGGCGCCCCGCTGCTGGTACTGCTTCTGCAGACTTTTGACCTCCAACCGCGTCTTGTCCCGCTGGTAGTACACGCCGGCGAAGATGAGCACGTTCAGAATCAGCAAGCTGCATCCGATGGCGATGGTGACGCTGAGGGCCGTCGAGTACGCCGCATATCCGGCCGCCTCCAGCCCGGCCATCGTGTCCGTTGACGCGTTCAGCACCGTGGCCGTGGGATGGGCCTGCCCACCGTACCCGGTGTAGTTGCCCACGGGCATGCACGTGGTCAGCAGCGCCGGTTCCATCGTTGTCATTCCCACTGCGGAAGAGAGAAAACAGACCGAGAGACATCAATTGAGGACAGCGAAATGGTTGCACCAATCCGGAGTGAACGGGGGATAAAAATCGGTGAAACTTTGATGAAAGCGCAAAAGGGCGAAGTTGACCCTCAACTAAATACACCCAAACGTAACAACTCTGCACGGAGAAAAAAGAGTTCCCAAAATCGTGAACATGCGTTTATGAAAATGGGAACCACGAACAAAAAGTTCAATTTGCATGGTAAGTTTTTGAAAAACGTACCATGGGATTTGAACACTTTGTTCGTAGTTCCCATTTTCATGAATGCATGTTCACGATTTTGGAAACTCTTTTGTCTCCATGTGGAAACCAATCTTTATATCTAGAGTGTTTTTTGAAAAGCTATTGTTTGTTAAACATATGACAAACAACTAACTAATAAAAAAAAGTCTAGATATTTGTTTTCTTTCAGATTGCTTGGTTAAAAAATAGTTAAACGTCAAAAATAATAAGGGAGCGTTCTTTTATTACGTAACGCAAAAAAATCTGAATTTTATACCCCCTCACCCCCTCGTTTTACAAAATTTCCATACACATTTAAAAAAATGTATGGAACGTAACACGGCCTCCGAACCAGTCATGCTTTTGAACGGGTTCTCCGTTCGTTCAAGTTCACACAGCAACACGGAAAATAACAGCTCTGAGAACGAACGCTCGTCTCTAAGAAACGTTCGTTCAGTAGGCTTTTTTGAAACGAACGGAGAACCCAGTTCAGAACTCTAGCAAACCCCTCTCCCCCCAACTACGTTACGTAATAGAACGCTCACTAACAAAGCAAAATGATGGAGGTGTTTGTGGATGCAAATCTGGATATCATTAATTAAAACATAATTATTTAATTTTCATGACATTTCATTTCACGTTCAACGGAAATTTGAAGAAAATATTTATGACCTGCTTTCAGTTTTGTTTTTTGTTAAAAAAAAATTAATGCATCGTCGTTTATCGTTCAGCCCAGTTAGCGAGCATCATTCGGTTATTATCCGTGCACCACCAAACCGAAGTGCGCATCTCTTCTGTTGTGCGAAAAATCTGTTGCGCCGTACAAAAATTGTGTGGTTTGTCGTAATCGTGTACAGTCATCCCTCCCACAAATTCGGAACACTTTTTTCTTACGGATGTAAACAAACTTTGGATCTCTCCAGGAGTACATATTTGTAAAAAAATAATGACTTCACACACTGCAACCAGTGAAACTCAAGCTTAGTGATGTTTTTCCATGGTCTGATTTTTTTTTTGTGAAAATATCAGTAAAATTCAGGTGTTCCACAATTGTGGGAGGCACAATACCATCCCACAATCATGGAACAAGCAATTTGGAGGCAGTGTTTTGCTGCTCAGGATAAAATAGTCTCGAAATGCAGGTTTTATTTAAAAAGTACTGCTTTTACCACTGAAATAGCAAGAGAATGTCGAAATAAAGGCCCTAAAAATAGTAGGTTCAACAGAAAAGATGCATTTGGCATGCTATTGACAAATCATCACAAAAGTGTTCCGAATTTGTGGGTGTTCCGAATATGTGGGATGACTGTACACCAGCCTGTGGCGCAACAGGCTTTGACAGGTTGCGCTCGTATTTTGATTTTGGTCTGCTTCGTTTATAATTTAGAGTAAGATCAAAAATTCCTACAATGCCTTCAAGAAGGGGACATCCGGACTATGCTGTTGAATTTTGTTACAGAAATTCGTAACACTGAACTAAATAAAGAACATTTTAGAGTCATGTTCGTGGTTTTTTGCTAACTTAAATTGGATGATATTTTTTAAAAAGTATTTTTGGTGTGTATAAAATCAGGCATTTTGGTGATTATAATATGTTTTTTTTTGCATTTCTAACAAAAGAAACATTTAAGGTTTGCTTTTAGAAAAGCGGTTTTCTCAGAAATCTTAAAAAAAAAAACGTGCAAGGTGGGGTATCGTCCCAGAAAAAAAATCCTATTACTAATTTGAAGGTTTTTTTTGCGCTCTTTCGATTGAATTTTGGCCCGAAACCCGGAACTCAAAACCTGATTTTTGAGTGTTTTTTTCTGAAATACTTGTACGATGTCTGTATTCGCTCTTAAAAATTTGTGTCTTCCATCATTGGAAAACCGCTCGTAAAACCCACAATTTTTATGTTTCAGATTTGTAGCCGTGGGGTCGGAGAAAAACATTCTATTTTTCGATTCATAATTTTGGACCAGTAAATGTGGTCAAAGACATTTTTAGAGGTATTTGACTATTTTACAGATAACACTATCAAATTAAAAGAATTCAGTTTCAAACAAAAAGCCATTCGAAAACATGCGCAATAAACTGCTTGGACCCAAAATTTGAAGCTTTTTCAAAATTTATTTCCAGAGATATAGCCATATTAGTGTTTAACGTCTTATTTTTACCCTATATTTTCCTATTAAATTTTTGGTTTTATACAGAATCGTATACTGAATATCACATTCGAAGTTCCAGTCGTCAAGTCGAAGCATAAGTGCGCAGGGAACTCAGGACACTGTGACGAGGAGTTCGTCAATTTTGAGTTAAATTTTATTTTTTCATTGGACTTAGAATGCCTTACTTTCGAAAAATATAAAATACAATTTTATTTTATTACAATTTGAGTTTGAAATCAAGAATTTTCATAAATTTCAAAAAAAAAATATATTTAATAAACACTCTTAATTTTGAAATAACTTCGATTTTTTTTAAATTTACTAAACATAAAGTTTTCGTGAAAATTTTGAGTATTTTTAAAAACTTGTATGATCACTTTAGAAATATATCAAATTATTGGGATTATATTTGACATCGTCAAAGTAATAATGCCATTGCACCTCGCCTTGCACAGTGGTCCAGATCACAAAATAAGATGAAAATGAATTCTAGAAAGTTGTTGGGCTTACCAATCCAAGCAACTTTGCTGAAGGCACTATAATTTTATTTCGAAATCTACGCCTTCTATGACCAAATTTAGAGAAAGCATCTGAGCAAACCTCCAAAAACCCTTTTTTTTGTTGTTTTGCTTCTCTAAGTTTTGTCGTAGAAGGCGTAGATTGCAGAAATAAAATGTTGGTGTCTTCGACAAATTTGCTTGGATTGGCAAGCCCAACAACTTTCTCGGAGATAAAAAAAATCCAAAAGATTTTCCTGAAAAGTTAGTAGTAGTTCATCATAATCTCAAACCAAAACAACTCTTCTGAAGGAACCAAAGCTCTAAAGTTGCACAATTTTTTGAAAATCAATTTCCACCTAACTTTACGCTTTGGACCACTGTGCATAGCAAATAATTAAATTTTTCAGGAAGGGCACAAAAAAATATTGCTGAAAAATAACATTTTCAACAATAAAACTTGTAAAAATGATTTAAAAGATATAATTTTGTTCAAAAATGACGAACTCCTCGTTACAGTGTCCTGACTCATAATGCAAACAAAGATCAAATCCTCAGCTGCCATGTAAACATACTTTGAATGTGTTGGTAAATTTCTGATGAGTCCGCCCTATTTTGAAATACATCTGGAGTTTTTTTTTAAATGGTCCAATAAACCAAATTTTCAGTTTTTGCTTTTTGGGTGTTTTTGAAACCGCCTTGACTCAGGGGTATTAAAAACACCCAACAAGCAAAAACTAAAAATTTGGTTTATTTGACCTTTAAAAAAAAACTCCAGACATTGTTTATTTTTGTATTTTTTAATGAAATAAGGCACTTTAAGAATATTTTCCTAAATTCAATACTATTTTGTAAATTTTTGGCAGATTCAAGCATTACTTTAATAATGTATACAACATTTTGTGATACTTTTTGCTTTAAGATGTCAAAGTTTGGCCTGAAATTTAAAATTTAGTTTTTTTATGTTCTCCCCCTCAACCTTGATAAGGCCCGAGGGACCAACACTTTAAATAAAATTTGTACCAACCTAATTTTTGTTTCAGAAAATACTTAAAACTCACAAATCTGTGTATTTTTCAAAAATACCCACATTAACCTAAAAAAATTAAACCTTTTAATGGTTGATGGTTTTTCTGATGAAACTAAACAGTGAGAGGTTTATGTTGGGTGTTCAGCAAAAAAAAAAAAAAAACAGCAGGACAGATTTGGGGCATTCTGCTGGAATGGGAATAACACCGGTGATTGGTTTTCACGGATCATTGAGTGTTGGACCGGTCCAGTCTGTGCCAGGTTTGTCACTTAAATGGAACAACGGAGCGTAAATCGAGCACACCGATGGGGCTATTTTTGGAAATTCTTTGAAAGGTGAAAAGTGCTTTAAGCTTATGATGAAAGATTCTGCTTTTACTTTTCTTGAAGAGCGAAGGTTTGCCGATCCTAGGAAGAGGTATTGCACATTTTGAAAATACTAAAATAATTTCAAGCATGAAATTTCAATTTTATGACTTCAACCGAAACCAACTGAGCATCCAACAACGCAGTGAAATATTACAATTTTCCGAGATTTACCAGGCTGCATGAGTTTGCTTTCTGTTTTTGGATGCAAACTCCGGAAGCAACTTTTGCTTGGACTAGCATAAAACAAAGCGGAAACAGCATCCGTCACTGTTTATAAAGCTACAGTTTGTACAGTTTCAAGAAAAAGGGGAGCTGAAAATCCCGGATGGAAAACTGTGTGAGAAATGTTGTGGAAAAGAGCAACCAAATTAAAAGTATTTGCTTTTTCCGAACCAACAGTAGCGCAAAGTTTGGTTGTGTGTGTGTGCTGTCAGTGTTTATGGTTGGTTTCAGATGATGGAAAAATACGAGAGTTTTAGTTTTGTGCACTCTTGTGGAGGGATCTTATTTTGAAACAGTTTATATTCCTTAGTGAGCATTTTTGCACACATTTTTGTTTTTTTTTGTTAGAATAACGAAGAGCTGTTTCCGGGCAACAATTTTTGAGAATGGTTTATGAGGTTTGAAATTAATTAAAGCAAATTTAGTTCAAGACAAAATATTTCTTTCAATAAAATTCTTGTAGTCGGTTTCCTTTCTGATGATAGATCAAATATTTCATCGACTCTCTAGTTTCAGTAACTCACCTGCTCCGCTGTGCAGCGAGTGCCCGTACTGGGGCCCCACGACCATGCCGCTCATGCCGCGCCGCTTCAGGTCCTGCTCGAGGAAGGACATCCGCGCCAGCGGGTTCGGCTTCACGATCCCCTCGTAGATGTCCTGGTCGTCGTGGTTCTTGAACAGGTTGTGCCGCGCCACCACGTCCTCCATGCCGGCCTTGTGCAGCTCCGGTATCAGCCGGAGCCAGATCGACAGCTGGTGCGCCCGGAAGTGGTTCTTCATGCGCGGCTTCATGCCTGAGAAATTGAGAGATTAAAGTTGAAATGTTCCGGGAAAAGAAGATGGCTTATTTTGCAGACCTATTTCCAGGTACTTCTGATGGACCGGATCGTACTCGTCCCAGTTGATACTGCGAAACCGGTTGCGCTCTTTCGAGGCAGTTAGGATGGAGTCCTGCCGGTGGTGCTCGTTTGGATTCCTGTAAAATGAGAAAGGAGTAGCGTTTAGCTTTGAATAACGGTAATTTCTATGGCGCAAACTCACCCCGTCCGGGCAAAGTTGGCCCAGTAGATCATGATCGCCTCGGACAGGGCAACCTCGGACTTGGTGTAATTGCGGGGAAAGTGGTTGAAACCGTCGACCAGCGGAGCCCCGAACACGTACGGCAGGTCCTCCCCGTGGACGGTTCCCATGCGCTGGGGATAGTCGCCGTCCTTGGTCTGGTAGTCGAACACGTAGAAGAAGCACTTCGGCCCGGACGGTTCCTGGCCCGGCAGGGGTGGCGGAGGCGCCAGCATGTCACCGGTGTGGACGAGCGGCGCCACAAACTGAGCGTCGGAGAGGGCGGCCACGGCGGCGTCCCGGGTGTTGATCGGATGCATGCTGGTGCGTTCCCAGTCGGTGTATTCGTTGACTACGGTGTAGAAGATTTCGCTCAGGTGATACGTGTACGCGTTCCGCACGTACGTTCGCAGTATCCGGTCCCTCCGTTCACCCTCGAAACCACTTTGAATGTCTGCCGCGCTAAACCGCCACAGGGCTTCACCGGTGACCACTCCGAACAGCAGGTCGTATCGCCCGGCAGCCCCCTGGGATCGCTTGGAAGTGCCTCGGATGGGCGTTTCGTCAATGTCCTGGTTGGTCCGACCCGGCCGAATCACGACACCATCCACCGATGGCCCGAAAGCACTTAGGAAACTGGGCGGCTGAATGTCCGCTGCGAACAGGTCCTCCAGTGGGACATCCCGCAGGCAGTCCACGATCTGTTCGTGGTTCTTGATTAGATCCTCCGGTATTGAGCAATTGACTTCTTTGGCCAGCTTGAGCGCATAGATGACCGGGTCTTCGACCAGCGCCCAGGACGAGTAGGCCGACCCCGACAGCAGGATGGCCCGGTGGAACAGTCCCGGCACCATCGTCGGCGACGTCATCAGGAAGTTTATGCAGGCGGCCCCACTGCCGTGGCCGGCCAGCGTTACCATCGACGGGTCCCCACCGAACTTGGCAATGTTCTGCTGGACCCAGTGCAACGCCGCCATCTGGTCCATCAGGCCGTAGTTGGCCACTCGCGCCCGGATCTCGGGACTTGGGTTGGCATTTAAAAAACCTATCACAAAAAAGAAACACAACATTCAGAGATCTACTTGGCGACTGACTTCGCAAACCGTGGATCTTACCTAGGATTCCTAACCGATAATTCAGTGTAACTACAACTAATTCTCCGTAACTGGCCAGCACGGTCCCATCGTACGGGTTCCCGCTGTTCCACTCAAATGATTCTCCGTGTAAAAATACTATAACAGGTAATTTCTTGTCGCTTGGAGCGGCTGGAATGGAAAAACACGAATCGAAGATTAGAAACAATGACCATCAGCCAAAAAATAACTCGAATTCAATAATATGATAATTTGCGATAAACATTCACTCAATTCTTTCTATAATTGTCGTCAAACTGTGTGATCTCAAAGTCATGAAACACTAACAGATCAAGGAAAATGTATCATTCATCAGTTTTTAATTTAAATTTTGAGGTAATTCAACGTGAACAACACACATTTTTCAGCAGACTTGACTTCAAAAAATAAGTTTGCAGGATGTTTGTACCTCAAATCCCAATGGAGTGCGATGAAATGTGTTAAAAAAATCCACAAAAAAATGTAAGTTTAACATACGGCTCATAGAAAAAATATTATCAAAAATTAGTTGAAATCCAACATAAGTGCTAGAAAGTTAATTTTGCATTGATGTTTTTGTATCAAAAATCATTTTTTTGCAATTCCGTCGTGAAACAATTTACTTTTCCTGTCATTCTTGAACGACGAAATAGCCTACTTTTCTGTACCAAAAATAACAGAATCGAATAGCAACACATTTCAAAATAAATGCTGAAAAGTTCTACTTTTCAGCACTCAAATGGGTGCTGAAAAGTTGAACTTTTCAGCACTTGTTTCGAAAAGTAATACTTTTCAACATTTTTTTGATTTAAACGATTTATTGACAAAAAAAAATTAAAATTTGACATAAAATTTCACTCAGTGTGTGTTTTTTGGAATTGCAAAAAATGTTGTATGGAACTCGTTGCAAAACTTGATTTTTTCAGCACTCTTCGTATTTATCCAACTCGGTGAACCTCGTTGGATAAATGTACGACTCGTGCTGAAAAAATCCTTTTTTTGCAACTTGTTGCATAAACTACTATTATATGAAACATATCTCAATTTTAAGCACCACGCACGATGCTAAAATACCGTTATTATGAAAAAAATATGCAATCCGATATTTTGGTGTCTATCGATGTCTGCCTGTGTGGATCAATCGGACCGCGCACTGGACTCACAATCCAGAGGTCGCCGGTTCGAATCCCGAGGCGGACGCAAAAATGCTAAGTGTAAATATAGGTATTCGGTGCCCTCTCCCCGTGCCCATACCTTCACACTTAGCAGACCCGGGAGGCGGAGTCTTGTCGCGAAAAGAACGATACACGCCTGTGGATCCGTTGACGAAACCGCAAGGTTTAAGAGGACCACATTATAAGGTGTTACGTCGATTCCGTTTCCGTCTATCGATTCCTTACATCATAACGCAACTGTGAGCAAAAATGAAAACATTCGCTGATATAGTTTTCAAGATACAACCTTTTAAGATGTTACATCCGATTTTCCACAAGAAAACCAAAACAATCTGTACAATTTAAGCATTTAAAAGCATATGCATTTCGAGATAATGATGGATTTTGCTCTATATGACTATCAAGTATCTCTGGGCAAAGTTTCAGAAGGTTTGCTGATGTAGTTCTTGAGATACAGCCATTTTAAAATGTTATTTCTGACTTTTTCTAAGAATATCTATATAATCGGCATGAAAAAGTCGGAATCACTTCTTAATACGGCTGAAACTCGTCCCAGACAGTCATGTGAATCAAAATCCATCATTATCTTGATATGCGTATTCTTTGAAATTGTATAGATTTTATAGTTTTTTTTCAGAAAAAGTCGGAAAAAACATTTTAAAATGGCTGTATCTCAAGACCTAAATCAGCAAACCTTCTGAAACTTTGCCCAGAGATACTTGATAGTCGTATAAAGCAAAATCCATCATTATCTCGAAATGCATATGCTTTTAAATGCTTACATTGTACAGATTGTTTTGGTTTTCTTATGTAAAATCGGATGTAACATCTTAAAAAGGCTGTATTTTGAAAACTATATCAGCGAATGTTTTCATTTTTCAGAGTTGCGTTATGATGTAAGGAATCGAAAGACACCAAACCACGGATTGCATATTTTTTCATAATAACGGTATTTTGAGCACCGTGACCACCTTATTTCTGTCAACAATTGTTTCGAAAATGGTTTTAAAATGTTACTTAAACAGGATTACGATTTACAAAGATTTTAAACCCAGACTTTGTTTTTTGTTTTTTTTAAAGCTATACTCTGTAAAGTTTAACATAATTTTTTTGCCATAAATCTTTTATCCTCTTATCTTTTTTCTAAACTTATGAATTATAAAGGCCTAAACAGACTCAGAAAGCTTTCAAAATAACTGTAAAAATGGTTAATTTTGCCTTCACATATCGATGCCTTTGTGCTCTCTTGTACTAAGCTTGCTGGTTTTCCTATCTTGTTAGCATTGACAGATTTTGTCTCAGAAACAATCTTTAAAAAAAAAACTCTAAAAATGTGAAAATTTACAATTTATCTGTTTTTAATTTCTTCAATAATATTCAATCATCATATTATTTAACCAACCAAAATTTATTTTGTTTTACTTTGTTTAAAAAAAGAGAAAACTTTAGAAATTTATTACATCACGAACTGGTAACATTTTCATCAGTTTCTTTTAAACTTCCCCTTTAACACATAATTTTAGGTAAAATTACTCAAAAAAGAGGTAATGTGGAGGTTATGTATGGCCTCAAATTTTAATTTTGCCAGCGCAACTCCACATTTTCAACCTAAGTTAATATAATATTACATCAAAGAGGAATTATTATTCCTTCAAATTTGACACCTTCAATATTTACGAAATTTTCACCGTGTAAGGCTGTTTTTTTTTTAAGTTTTTGTCAAACCCCACAAATTGGTATGAAAATCAGGGGCAAAAAATATTTTTTTTCAGAAAATATCACGTAAATTTAATTCAATTAAAATACAATGATTTATTTTGTTCAAAAATATTTCAATATTCGCAAAAAGTTTTTTTTCGGTAAAATTAATGAAAACTAATGATTGCTGAATAACTGACCTTGTGTAAAATGCATTTTAAAACACTTAATTCATTAAAATTTTGAAACCTGTTATTTAAAAATTTTGACAAATATTTTTTTATCGGCCTTATAACAATTTTCCATGACAGAGAAATATTCGAATAATAACTGATATTGCTTTTGTTCTGTTATAGCCATAACAAACATGATCTACATAATTGAAAATGTTATTTTCATTAATGTCTTTGATTAATTTTCACAAATTCTTCCCCTAGAGAGGGTTGGGCCAAACCACGCTGAAATTAACCGCAAACACATGAATTTGGTCAACATATTTTATCCATCAGTTATAATTCTTTGAGAAAATCATGTGACATAATAATGCAATGTTGGGATTAGAGTTTTTTTTAAAGTTTTCAAGCAGTTTTAAAATTTATTGCAAATTTTCGATTTTTGGGATTTTTTTTTTCAGTCAAAAACAAACCTAAAATTGACAGGATTCGAGTTAGGAGGTGATGTTTTCAACAACGTTTGTTGAGAGTGTCTCTTTTAAAATACTTTTTTATTATTCAAGATTAATTGGTTATATTTTGAAATATTGCCAAAACCACAAAAAATGCTACTGAAGTTAAACAGTTTGTTTTGAAAGTTTTCAAAACTTAATGGTTGAATATTACTTTTTTTCGATGTAATTTTACCTAAATTTATGTAAATTGTGTTTAATTACACGTAAAAAGATGTAAATTTACATATTTTATGAAAACTAAAAAAAAACGGTTTTAATTAACTCTACGCAGTAAAAAAATGTGTAAATTTGGAAGGTGGAATGTTACCACATTTATGATGAAATTTTACCTCAATTTAGACTGAAAAAGTGACATAACACAAAAATAGTGGTAAAATTTCTCATTTTCAGAGGTAAATTCACATATTTTTTCACGACAATTAAGAATGAATTAATGATAAAATAAATGAGTGACATTTCTTATATAAAAAAAACCGCCATCAGAATACTCACCGTGTGCCGGTGAAAACACGTTCAAGTACAAACAATCCTCCGACTGGTTCATTAAAAAAGGTAGCAAACGTTTCAGATACTCTAGTCGTCCCTTTGGCATCTTATCTAAAGCTGCAGTTTCGTTATTTACATTCGGCACCCGCTGGGGGCACACCGGGCTAAACTTATCGGCTATCCGGACGCCGTCCCACGGCGAGGGCGTCCGGGTTGGACTAAATCTGGAACGAGAGAGAGAGAGAGGGAGAAAAAAAAATGAGTGGTGGGGGAAAAGGTCATTAATTATGTGTGGCGTTATTGGTCGTGATTGATGGGTCGCATTAATTGATAAAATTTTATGTTTGCATAGGTCAGTAATTGTGGGGTAATCGGATCAATGCAACCACGATAATTAATTTTAATTATTTCCAGATAATATAACAGGTATACTTTTTGACGTATAATATGCGACTTCAATTGAAATTAAAAATGAACTAATTGCTTTCCATACAAATTAATGCCAGCTTAATCTTTTTCTCTCTATTGAAAGTTAAAATAGCACAAACAATTGGAAAAACGACCAACCCAAACCTAGACCATGCCTCATTTGCAGCGGAATTCAATTTCACGCTGCCGCAACTCCGTCCCACTTTCGTGATCTCTTGCTTTGTGCCTTCGATCGCTTCTTTCATTAAGCACTTTCTAAGTCATGCAATTACGGTGCATTAAAATGCAAAAATGTCTAATTGCATTTGTGTTCGCTGGCTGGCTTCCCGGAGCGAGCTTTTGTTCAGTTTTTAACACGAGTTGGGGTGCACTGTGGAAGGTTATTTTTGTGAAATTATTTGTAGTGAAATATTTATAATTTTTTTTTGTCTTTGCATTCCTGCAAGGCAGTAGATCGTCGTCATTGAACCATCTTATCTTAAATACAAAAATACAAAAATACAAAAATACAAAAATACAAAAATACAAAAATACAAAAATACAAAAATACAAAAATACAAAAATACAAAAATACAAAAATACAAAAATACAAAAATACAAAAATACAAAAATACAAAAATACAAAAATACAAAAATACAAAAATACAAAAATACAAAAATACAAAATACAAAAATACAAAAATACAAAAATACAAAAATACAAAAATACAAAATACAAAAATACAAAAATACAAAAATACAAAATACAAAATACAAAAATACAACAATACAAAAATACAAAAATACAAAATACAAAAATACAAAAATACAAAAATACAAAAATACAAAAATACAAAAATACAAAAATACAAAAATACAAAAATACAAAAATACAAAAATACAAAAATACAAAAATACAAAAATACAAAAATACAAAAATACAAAAATACAAAAATACAAAAATACAAAAATACAAAAATACAAAAATACAAAAATACAAAAATACAAAAATACAAAAATACAAAAATACAAAAATACAAAAATACAAAAATACAAAAATACAAAATACAAAAATACAAAAATACAAAAATACAAAAATACAAAAATACAAAAATACAAAAATACAAAAATACAAAAATACAAAAATACAAAAATACAAAAATACAAAAATACAAAAATACAAAAATACAAAAATACAAAAATACAAAAATACAAAAATACAAGAATACAAAAATACAAAAATACAAAAATACAAAAATACAAAAATACAAAAATACAAAAATACAAAAATACAAAAATACAAAAATACAAAAATACAAAAATACAAAAATACAAAAATACAAAACAAAAATACAAAAATACAAAAATACAAAAATACAAAAATACAAAAATACAAAAATACAAAAATACAAAAACAAAAATACAAAAATACAAAAATACAAAAATACAAAAATACAAAATACAAAATACAAAAATACAAAAATACAAAAATACAAAAATACAAAAATACAAAAATACAAAAATACAAAAATACAAAAATACAAAAATACAAAAATACAAAAATACAAAAATACAAAATACAAAATACAAAAATACAAAAATACAAAAATACAAAAATACAAAAATACAAAAATACAAAAATACAAAAATACAAAAATACAAAAATACAAAAATACAAAAATACAAAAATACAAAAATACAAAAATACAAAAATACAAAAATACAAAAATACAAAAATACAAAAATACAAAAATACAAAAATACAAAAATACAAAAATACAAAAATACAAAAATACAAAAATACAAAAATACAAAAATACAAAAATACAAAAATACAAAAATACAAAAATACAAAAATACAAAAATACAAAAATACAAAAATACAAAAATACAAAAATACAAAAATACAAAAATACAAAAATACAAAAATACAAAAAAAAAACAATACAAAAATACAAAAATACAAAAATACAAAAATACAAAAATACAAAAATACAAAAATACAAAAATACAAAAATACAAAAATACAAAAATACAAAAATACAAAAATACAAAAATACAAAAATACAAAAATACAAAAATACAAAAATACAAAAATACAAAAATACAAAAATACAAAAATACAAAAATACAAAAATACAAAAATACAAAAATACAAAAATACAAAATACAAAAATACAAAAATACAAAAATACAAAAATACAAAAATACAAAATACAAAAATACAAAAATACAAAATACAAAAATACAAAAATACAAAATACAAAAATACAAAAATACAAAAATACAAAAATACAAAAATACAAAAATACAAAAATACAAAAATACAAAAATACAAAAATACAAAAATACAAAAATACAAAAATACAATACAAAAATACAAAAATACAAAAATACAAAAATACAAAAATACAAAAATACAAAAATACAAAAATACAAAAATACAAAAATACAAAAATACAAAAATACAAAAATACAAAAATACAAAAATACAAAAATACAAAAATACAAAATACAAAAATACAAAAATACAAAAATACAAAAATACAAAAATACAAAAATACAAAAATACAAAAATACAAAAATACAAAAATACAAAAATACAAAAATACAAAAATACAAAAATACAAAAATACAAAAATACAAAAATACAAAAATACAAAAATACAAAAATACAAAAATACAAAATACAAAAATACAAAAATACAAAATACAAAAATACAAAAATACAAAAATACAAAAATACAAAAATACAAAAATACAAAAATACAAAAATACAAAAATACAAAAATACAAAAATACAAAAATACAAAAATACAAAAATACAAAAATACAAAAATACAAAAATACAAAAATACAAAAATACAAAAATACAAAAATACAAAAATACAAAAATACAAAAATACAAAAATACAAAAATACAAATATACAAAACTACAAAACCACAAAAATACAAAAATACAAAAATACAAAAATACAAAAATACAAAAATACAAAAATACAAAAATACAAAAATACAAAAATACAAAAATAATTCTTTTGTTTTATGTTTTATGTTTTATGTTTTATGTTTTATGTTTTATGTTTTATGTTTTATGATTTATGTTTTATGTTTTATGTTTTATGTTTTATGTTTTATGTTTTATGTTTTATGTTTTATGTTTTATGTTTTATGTTTTATGTTTTATGTTTTATGTTTTATGTTTTATGTTTTATGTTTTATGTTTTATGTTTTATGTTTTATGTTTTATGTTTTATGTTTTATGTTTTATGTTTTATGTTTTATGTTTTATGTTTTATGTTTTATGTTTTATGTTTTATGTTTTATGTTTTATGTTTTATGTTTTATGTTTTATGTTTTATGTTTTATGTTTTATGTTTTATGTTTTATGTTTTATGTTTTATGTTTTATGTTTTATGTTTTATGTTTTATGTTTTATGTTTTATGTTTTATGTTTTATGTTTTATGTTTTATGTTTTATGTTTTATGTTTTATGTTTTATGTTTTATGTTTTATGTTTTATGTTTTATGTTTTATGTTTTATGTTTTATGTTTTATGTTTTATGTTTTATGTTTTATGTTTTATGTTTTATGTTTTATGTTTTATGTTTTATGTTTTATGTTTTATGTTTTATGTTTTATGTTTTATGTTTTATGTTTTATGTTTTATGTTTTATGTTTTATGTTTTATGTTTTATGTTTTATGTTTTATGTTTTATGTTTTATGTTTTATGTTTTATGTTTTATGTTTTATGTTTTATGTTTTATGTTTTATGTTTTATGTTTTATGTTTTATGTTTTATGTTTTATGTTTTATGTTTTATGTTTTATGTTTTATGTTTTATGTTTTATGTTTTATGTTTTATGTTTTATGTTTTATGTTTTATGTTTTATGTTTTATGTTTTATGTTTTATGTTTTATGTTTTATGTTTTATGTTTTATGTTTTATGTTTTATGTTTTATGTTTTATGTTTTATGTTTTATGTTTTATGTTTTATGTTTTATGTTTTATGTTTTATGTTTTATGTTTTATGTTTTATGTTTTATGTTTTATGTTTTATGTTTTATGTTTTATGTTTTATGTTTTATGCAATTATTGTTTGAAAAACCAATCAATAAATAAAAATAAAACGGGAGATTTTTAAAGTCAAGGTCAGCAAGATTTCACACTTTAACCCACAGTGCCAATCCTTGCCGCCGGCTAACGTGAATGACAAATGGGAAAAGCGTTCAAAATGGATTTTTTTATTCCTTTTCTCCATTCACTTTTCCCCTGTGATGGTGAGGGGGTGGGAGTCTTTCCCTCCCAGAGGTTCCACTCCCTGAGTGCATGCCTCCCCCGAAGGGTTGACTCGTACCATAAATTAAGAAAATCGAACACGATTCCATTAATTTCCAATATTCTCTTCCCTTCTCTTTCACACCCCCACACACACACACACATTGAAAAAGTGGAAAAGTTGGATTTTCCCAGGAATAAGAAGTTGCACAAGTGCGACGAAGATGAAGCTGGTGAATAATTGCAATCAATAATGGAATTTTCTTGTGACTGTTGTGTGTAGGTTCATTGTCGCTGTGCATCCTGGGGCCAAGTTCCGGTGTCCTGCTGGTGGAAAGTGTTGCGGCATGCAATTTTCCGCCCCCTCCTTTTTTTATTATTTTCCAAGTACTTATCCGGGTCACAATCTGCAAGCCGCCTGAGAGAATGTTTTTGAACTGTTTTGTTATTGGCGTTATTGAGAAATGTTTTGCAAGCTGGTGTCGGGAAAATTGAGTTGGGGTTTTGCTACTATTGAAAACGTTGATCCTAGTTACGCATGCATGATAGGGCTGAACAGTTATTTTTCGACGTTTTAATAGTGATAATAGTCATTTTATTGTAAAAAATCAATGTGAAATGGCTCTTCTTTGAATTGAAAAGGTTCTGAAAAAAAGAGGACAAGACGAAATCGCGTAAAATCGCAAAAAATGTCCTGTTTGCTTTTTTTTGAAAATGTCCGGTCTACAAATTTGTAGAACATTTTTAAACACTTTTATTTTATTTACCGAAATCGAAAAAAAAAAACTCCCAAAACAAACGATTCCATTGGTAACTTTAAATTTAACCAAAATTTTGGTGGACTTGTTGCGTTTTACTGATAAATCGGTGTAAAAATTGAACTATACCAAAATCTTTTTAAAAAAATTACTGATTTCGGTTGTTTTAAAAATCAAATTGGTACACACCTAGATTATTTTTACCGAATTCAGTAGTTAAAAAAATGGTTACCCATCTGTCAAAATTAGAGAGTCCAATTTCCTGGGGTTACAAAATTCCCGGGAACAAATTTTTAACAAATTTCGCTGGAAATTTAAATTTTATCAGCAATTATTCTGATCCTGCTTCTGACTTATATTTTGCAACAAAATTTGATAGAATAGCAACTTAAATGTTCAAAATGACCAAAATGATCAAAATTATTAAAATGATGAAAATGATCAAAATGATCAAAATGACCAAAATGACCCAAATGACCAAAATGACCAAAATGACCAAAATGACCAAAATGACCAAAATGACCAAAATGACCAAAATGACCAAAATGACCAAAATGACCAAAATGACCAAAATGACCAAAATGACCCAAATGACCAAAATGACCAAAATGACCAAAATGACCCAAATGACCAAAATGACCAAAATGACCAAAATGACCAAAATGACCAAAATGACCAAAATGACCAAAATGACCAAAATGACCAAAATGACCAAAATGACCAAAATGACCAAAATGACCAAAATGACCAAAAAGACCAAAATGACCAAAATGACCAAAACGACCAAAATGACCAAAATGACCAAAATGACCAAAATGACCAAAATGACCAAAATGACCAAAATGACCAAAATGACCAAAATGACCAAAATGACCAAAATTACCAAAATGACCAAAATGACCAAAATTACCAAAATGACCAAAATGACCAAAATGACCAAAATGACCAAAATGACCAAAATGACCAAAATGACCAAAATGACCAAAATGACCAGAATGACCAAAATGACCAAAATGACCAAAATGACCAAAATGACCAAAATGACCAAAATGACCAAAATGACCAAAATGACCAAAATGACCAAAATGACCAAAATGACCAAAATGACCAAAATGACCAAAATGACCAAATTGACCAAAATGACCAAAATGACCAAAATGACCCAAATGACCAAAATGACCAAAATGACCAAAATGACCAAAATGACCAAAATGACCAAAATGACCAAAATGACCAAAATGACCAAAATGACCAAAATGACCAAAATGACCAAAATGACCAAAATGACCAAAATGACCAAAACGACCAAAATGACCAAAATGACCAAAATGACCAAAATGACCAAAATGACCAAAATGACCAAAATGACCAAAATGACCAAAATGACCAAAATGACCAAAATTACCAAAATGACCAAAATGACCAAAATTACCAAAATTACCAAAATGACCAAAATGACCAAAATGACCAAAATGGCTGAAATGACCTAGATGACCAAAATGACCAAAATGACCAAATTGACCAAAATGACCAAAATGACCAAAATGACCAAAATGACCAAAATGACCAAAATGACCAAAATGACCAAAATGACCAAAATGACCAAAATGACCAAAATGATCATTCGAAAATCACGTTACGCATTCTCTCTATTCATCACCCAGGTTTCACCCAAACAACCCTGCATTTTCTAATGTCGATACGTCAGCAACTTATGGTCCGATTTTCAATGTTAAAATATCAAGCATTCGTGAAATTTTCCGATCTTTTCGAATACAATATTTTGTTTTTTTTTTCAATCAAGACTAACATTTCAATAGGGTGAAACATTCAATAGTACGCCCAAATCAAAGTAAAAATGGTCGAAATAAGCCGATTTCGTTGAGAATTGCTCACTAACAATATTTGTTGACTACAGCTTTTAATATAAAATAGAATTTTTTATTGTGGATTTAGCTGGTAGCTGGATTTTCTGGCTGATTTTTTTTATTTGTAAGTAATAATGTTAATATTTCCTACAATTTCAAAAGTTAAAAAATGAAAAATTTGTGAAATGTTGTAAGCTCCTTGGAAAAAACTATTTTTAAATTTAAGGAATTCAAACTAACATTTCAAAAAAGAGTAATATGGAATATTTGTCTCTTGTTAAATGTTGTAGTTTCAGAATTTTCTGATAATTCGAAAAAAATCAGAGATGGTCAAGATGAAAACACGTTGAAAAATATGTTTTGTTTGTTTTGTGCTCACTTGATCCAACAGTTCCAAGTTTCCGTGCCATTAAATTAATATCTGTATGGCTAGGTTTACTGCTGTCGTTTCAAATCACACGACTTTGATAAACTTATGCACACTCGAGCGGACGACTCGAGAGGCCACCAATAATGTGGAACGTAATCCTCTTACTCGTACTGCTCCCAACCGGGGGGGGGACAGGACATCCGGAAAATATTTACCCTTCGTCACACATTCCCTTCGGCGTGGTTCCTTTTTCCTCTCGCTCGGTGAACACTAGGGTGGCTCAAGGTGGTAAAGGATTTTTTTTTTACCAAAATTATGTTGTGAAAGTTTTGACTATGCCATTTTTTGTTCCTATGTTGGACCTTTGTGGTAAAGTTAATAAAATTTGTTAAAAAAAATCAAATCACAGAATCACCCTACTTGGCATAACATAATGGGTCCCTGAATGGGATGTTTTTGTGCACAGTGGAAATTGAAATTGATTCATGCTGGATTATGGACCGTAATGATTCCATAAAGTGATGCATCTTTTGAACCAGAAAGGATCCCAAAGTTCCCCTGACAACCAGTTGCAAGTGGATTCCAGACTCGTAGATTGGATACTATATGTATGATAAACCTACTGAATGCTGCTTGTCAAGTATTTATTTTTCGCTAGAACCGAAGCAATTATCCTCGGCTGTCTCGGTGTTGGACAGCCCCCTCGGAGGTCATATATCTTGGTACCACCACCTCTCCCCCTACATGGCGGCACCCCCTGTGGAAAAAGGAACATTACATTCCGCACGTACATAATCCTTGTCAAACATACCAAAAACTCTCTCGCCATTGGCATGGCAGCAGCGCTCTCGATGGAATATTAACACAGCATCGCCGGACTTCGTGATCGGAAGAAAGGACCATAACTTGCCTTTTGCGGGGTTTATTTTAGGAGGGTTCTTACTCCGGGAATTTGAAACAATTTTTTCATTGAAATATTAATTTTTAAACTTAATTTGATAAAAAAAATTCTGTAAAACTGGTAAGTTTAAGAACTCAACATTACAAAATCACTAAGAAGCCAAGCTCAGCTGAGAAAAGCTTCCTCACAAAACCTTGTTAAAACATTCCCGGAAGCTTCACCGTCAGTCCTCCCGGAGTCACAGTCAAAGTGCAGCCATATCGATGCCACACCACGTCGCGGTCGTGTCTTTCACTTGCCGAGCACAAATCGTCCGAGACCGCTAGCGCTTCGATAAAGGCTCGCACATAACCTCAAAATGTACACACATTCCTTAATTTCGATCAAACATCGCCACCCTGACTGTGCGGTCGGACTTGCCCAGAACTCGAGCGACACACTCGTGACGTTCGTGACTTGGAGCTATCGATTCCGGTCATGGATCTTCTTCGCCGGGTAGGCCCACGCGAGATGAAAATATTGCCATTTTGGCAATAAACTTGGGCACGTGATTGGAATACGAATCGAATGACTCCGGAACCAGGGATGTAGAACAGGGTGACATGCACTTGAGCTGTCCACGCGTATTGAAGCAACGTGCACCCTGGCAGGGACTTGGAGTTGAAAAGTTCCGGGAAGGTAAGAGTGAAACCAGGTCAATTCACAAAAGTGGCTCGCACTGGCCAGCTCGATTGATTGAGTCAGGGGTTGTTGATCGCTTGTTTAGCTTTAGCCGAACTTCCGTGGCCGTGAGGTTACGGGTTTCGCCTTGTAAGCGGAAGGTGATGGGTTCGATTCCTGTCTGGCTCGGCAAAGTCAGATCCCTTCAAAGAGTAATTCTACTCACTGGGAATACTGACCGGTAGGGGATGGGTTTTGACTAGCGGCGTGCTGGGTTTCCAATCCAGAGGTCGTGAGTTCGATTCTCGTACCGGGATGATGAAGTTTTTTTTTAAATCATTTTTATAATTTTTTTATCTGTATTTTAGTGCACAAAGTTATAGTTGAAGTTGGTTGAAACATAAAACAGACATGACCACTATGACAAAGACTAAGTGTTTTAAATTGCATTTTTCACTAGTTCTGTTTATTTTCGCAATCATTAGTTTTACTACAATTTTCCATTAGGAAAGGCAAAATAACTGTGTAAATAATTAATATTATGTGTTTTTTAAACATAGTTTTATAGGCATTTTCAGTTGAACAAATTTCATATAAAATGTGAAATTTTTTGATTCGTGCTTCGAATTTCTGTTGAAATGCAGTATTAATCGATTTTTTTTATAAATAAAACTAGTTCTAACAAACTTCAAGAAAAATTCTGACTTTTTAACAATATTACCTATAATTTATATGTATATTGTTAAGGAGCTTATAAACTTAGTAAACTAAATATAAATATTGATTTTTCTCTTAAAAACTATATACAGACGTGCCTCGGTTTAGCACCGCATATGGGGGATGCAAAACCGAGGCGTGCATAACCGAGGCACAGAGCTTATGAGATTTTGGCTATATGGGAGACATTGGCTTTAATCGTACGAAAAATCATGCAAACATCAAAAATTATAGTGTTTTGGAATCGGGAAAAAAAATCCATTAAAATTATTATTTCATGAAAGTTTTCACAAATGCATATTTTTTTCCTAAAGAAACCAATAATATATTGTAATTGCAATATGGGTATCAAATGATCAGGGTTTTTTCATACATTTTGGATGTAACAATAACATTTTTAGAAAATACTCAAAATTTTCACAAAACTACGTATTTTCGAAAAAAATACTCAAAATTTCAATTTTTACAATATGGGTATCAAACGTTCGGGGTTTTTTCATACATTTCGAATGTAATAACAACATTTTTAGAAAATACTGAAAATTTTCACAAAACTACGGATTTTCGAAAAAATACTCAAAATTTCCATTTTTACAATATGGGTATCAAACGATCGGAATTTTTTCATACATTTCAAATGTAATAACAACATTTTTAGAAAATACTCAAAATTTTCACAAAACTACGTATTTAAAAAAAAATACTCAAACTTCAATTTTTACAATATGGGTATCAAACGATCGGGATTTTTTCATACATTTCGAATGTAATAACAACATTTTTAGAAAATACTCAAAATTTTCACAAAACTACGAATTTTTGAAAAAATGTACTCAAAATTTCCGGTTTTACAATGTGGGTATCAAACAATCGGGATTTTTTCATACATTTCGAATGTAATAACAACATTTTTAGAAAATACTAAAAAATTTCACAAAACTACGTATTTTCGAAAAAATACTTAAAATTTCCGTTGACGATACAAAGAAACAATTAATGAAAACATCTCAACCATGTTATACTCATATTGTAAAAAACTCAAATTTGGGGTATTTTTTTAAAAAAACTAACTTAATCCACCTATGTGGTTGATGCCTTCCTCACTTTTTACCAAAAATGGGTATATGAGTGGTTTCATCATTTTTTTAGATCCAGAAAAAAAGAACACAATGTATAACTTATGTGGTAATAACTCGATACAGGGTTGTCAGTTCTTCAATGCTTTGGACTCATTGGAAAGGCCTTTCAATTACCTAACCAACAATGGGTTGTTTACATACATTTAAGTGAGATCCGGCTTCAAAAAAGTACATAAATATCACTTAAGTGGTCATAACTCGAGACAGGGTTGTCAGTTCTTCAATGCTTTGGACTCATTAGAAAGTCCTTTCAATTACCTAACCAACGATGGGTTGGATGATGGATCCGGACATCGTTGACATACATTTAAGTGAGATCCGGCTTCAAAAAAGTACATAAATATCACTTAAGTGGTCATAACTCGAGACAGGGTTGCCAGATCTTCAATGTCTTGGACTCATTGGAAAGGCCTTTCAATTACCTAACCAACGATGGGTCGGATGATGGATCCGGACATCGTTTACATGCATATAATTGAGATCCGGGTATTTGTGAAAACACATTTTTATACATAACTTTTGAACTACTTATCGAAACTTCAAACAATTCAATAGCGATGTATGGGACCCTAAACCAAGTCGAATGCAACTGGTTCGATCAAAATCGGTTCAGCCAGTGCTGAGAAAACTCAGTGAGAATTTTGGTCACATACATACATACACACACACATACACACACACATACACACATACACACACACATACACACACACAGACATTTGTTCAGTTTTCGATTCTGAGTCAATATGTATACATGAAGGTAGGTCTAGGAGCTTTTAATAGAAAGTTCATTTTTAGAGCAGGATTATAGCCTTACCTCAGTGAGGAAGGCAAACCGTAGTTTTTTGAAAATTTGGATATTTTCACAAATTTGTGTTAAAACTTTTGAAATGTATAAAAAAATCCCGAACATTTGATACCTCTTGTGAAAACCGGAAATTTTGAGTATTTTTTTTTCAAAAATATGTAGTTTTGTGAAAACTTTGAGTATTTTAATTTTTTTTTCTTTCGAAATGTATGAAAAAATCCCGATTGTTTGATACCCATATTGCAAATATTGAAATTTCGAGTATTTTTTTTTTTGAAAATACGTAGTTTTGTGAAAATTTTGAGTATTTTCTAAAAATGTTGTTATTACATTCGAAATGTATGAAAAAATCCCGATCGTTAGATACCCATATTGTAAATATTGAAATTTTTAGTATTTTTTTTTTGAAAATACGTAGTTTTGTGAAAATTATGAGTATTTAAAAAAATGCTGTTATTAAATTCGAATTGTATGAAAACTTCAAGATCGTTTGATACCCACATTGTAAAAACGGAAATTTTGAGTACCTTTTTTCAAAAATTCGTAGTTTTGTGAAAATTTTGAGTATTTTCTAAAAATGTTGTTAATACATTCGAAATGTATGAAAAAATCCCAATCGTTTGATACCCATATTGTAAAAATTAAAATTTTTAGTATTTTTTCGAAAATACGTAGTTTTGTGATAATTTTCAGTATTTTCTAAAAATGTTGCTATTACATTAGAAATGTATGAAAAAATCTCGATTGTTTGATACCCATATTGTAAAAATTGAAATTTTGAGTATTTTTTTCGAAAATACGTAGTTTTGTGAAAGTTTTGAGCATTTTCTTTAAAATGTTATTGTTACATCCAAAATGTATGAAAAAAAAACCTGATCATTTGATACCCATATTGCAATATCAATATATTTTTGGTTTCTTTAGAGAAAAAATATGCATTTTCAAAATACAGGAAAAATACGTATTTTTGTAAAAATTTTCATGAAATTATAATTTTAATGGATAGCTGATATCATCCCGATTCCAAAACACTATAATTTTTGATGTTTGCATGAATATTCATAGAATTATAGCCAATGCCTCCCATATAGCCAAAATCCCATAAGCTCTGTGCTTCAGTTAAGCACTGGGCCGTGCTTAACCGAGGCAGCTGAACGGTGCAAAACCGGGGCAGTGCAAAACCGAGGCGTGCAAAACCGAGGCATGACTGTAATCAACCTTTGTGATGATACATTTGACGTAAAAATAAAGTTTGAACACCTTAAATCTGATTTTACCTCAGTCACCTTGGGATTTAAACTAAGATTTTTTTACGCAAATATTTTTTGAAACACTGCTGAATGAAACTTTTTTTTAAGAAATGCGGCATGGACCTTGTGTGGTCTACCCCAGTAAAAACAATAGTCTTGAGAAAAATCTTACCAGTTGGAAAATATTCCAAAAATAAATGTTAATCCTGTCAATGGCACCCCGGTTTAGATTTTAAGGAAATACAATTTTATTATTTGCTTCACAAATATGAGCATTTTAACAAAATACGAATAAATATGAGGCAAATTGATAAAAACCCGGGCAGACGGTAATAACAAAATTCATGCCGTTTCAATAACAAATACTGTTAAAATAACAGACAGTGTTATGGAATCTTCTTGAAAAATCAATTTTTGCATAAGGGTTGAATAACAGTTTATGTATCATAACACAATTTGTTATTGCTCTGATATTGATTGTTTGCCAAAACAACTTTGGAATAACATTTTTTGTTATGGAAGAATATCTCCAAATGTTATTGGGATGATCGGATTAGTTGTTAAAATAACAAAAAATAATAACAAAGATTTGTTCGAACAATAACTAAAAATGTTATTAGTCTGTTATTACAATAACAATCCAATAACAAAAAATGCATAACGACGAATAACAAATTTTGTTATAAATAACATAAAATGTTATTGGCCTAGTATTTTAAAATATCAAATATTGTTATTCCCAAGTTATTTCCGTCTGCTCGGGAAGTTAGAATTTTGCCTAACATCAGTGTTGCAAAAGAGTGATAGAAAAGCTATCAATAGATTATCTCTGCACCAAAAATATCCGAGAGTATAGCGACCGTCACTATAACTTGTGAGATCTCTTCTTGTGTCTCGTGATTCCCAGAGATGTCAATCTCTCTCTATCACTCCTTCCCTTTTCCTCGACTATGCGCTCTCACCGCTGAGTCTCTCAATCTCTCCGAAAACTGCAATGAGAGAACGCGAGATGGCGATTAGGAGCCGACCACGCATGACGCCCCTTCAAACTGCGTTTGCAAAATTGGTTTTGTGACGGCTTTTGTGGTTAAACACTGTTGCGGTAGGATGATCGTGGAAGCGAGAATGAGAGAGAAAAGGAAAATGTCAATCGCGAGTGGGTAAACACGAAAACGTGTTCGGCTATGTTCGGCGCTGAGAGTTTCAATGAAGAGAGAAGAGCAGTTGTATTTGAGGCATGAATATTCAGGCGAGATAATTGTAGTTGCTGAGAGCTGATATTTTGATATTTTAACAACCCTGCCTAACATTCTTCAAAACAAGTTCAAAACTTTGTTTATACATATGTCAATTTATATTTCATTTTAAACTAAATACGAATCAAATGTTTCACATTTATATAACCAAAATTTCAACTGAATTTTTAAATAAATTTGATGGTTTTTTTTCGGATTGTGTTTCATAACACATAAAATTTATTATTCAACAACTAATTTTATCTTCTCCTAGTTGTAAAAATGTCCAGAGAATCCAAAAGAACATCCTGTTTCTAAATTCAAACTCATTTTTATGTAGAGAATCTTGAAACTTTAAAAATATCAAAATAACCCTTGTTATCATTTTTTTTGTAATTATAGTTCTTCAAAGTTTATGTCGCCCCCCCCCTTCAAAATTGTTCCGAAAAATCAAGTGGGCAAAACAAATATTTTCTCAAAAAAATTCAAAATTTGAATAAAATGCAAAGTTCAATCTACTGAAAACAATTAAAAATGCATTTTTCTGCATTGATAATCATATTAAGCATGTTAGGTTAGGTTAGGTTAGGTTAGGTTAGGTTAGGTTAGGTTAGGTTAGGTTAGGTTAGGTTAGGTTAGGTTAGGTTAGGTTAGGTTAGGTTAGGTTAGGTTAGGTTAGGTTAGGTTAGGTTAGGTTAGGTTAGGTTAGGTTAGGTTAGGTTAGGTTAGGTTAGGTTAGGTTAGGTTAGGTTAGGTTAGGTTAGGTTAGGTTAGGTTAGGTTAGGTTAGGTTAGGTTAGGTTAGGTTAGGTTAGGTTAGGTTAGGTTAGGTTAGGTTAGGTTAGGTTAGGTTAGGTTAGGTTAGGTTAGGTTAGGTTAGGTTAGGTTAGTTTAGGTTAGGTTAGGTTAGGTTAGGTTAGGTTAGGTTAGGTTAGGTTAGGTTAGGTTAGGTTAGGTTAGGTTAGGTTAGGTTAGGTTAGGTTAGGTTAGGTTAGGTTAGGTTAGGTTAGGTTAGGTTAGGTTAGGTTAGGTTAGGTTAGGTTAGGTTAGGTTAGGTTAGGTTAGGTTAGGTTAGGTTAGGTTAGGTTAGGTTAGGTTAGGTTAGGTTAGGTTAGGTTAGGTTAGGTTAGGTTAGGTTAGGTTAGGTTAGGTTAGGTTAGGTTAGGTTAGGTTAGGTTAGGTTAGGTTAGGTTAGGTTAGGTTAGGTTAGGTTAGGTTAGGTTAGGTTAGGTTAGGTTAGGTTAGGTTAGGTTAGGTTAGGTTAGGTTAGGTTAGGTTAGGTTAGATTTAAATGGGTTTAAATGATTAAAAAATGTTTTATTTTTTTTTCTAAAAAATCCTAAAAAACTTTTAAGTACCTATTTCCATATCCTTTTAACCATCGTGAACATAATAAAATATTTTCTAAATAAACCAGAAAATTTCAAACAAAAATTAAGTTAATGACCAAAGATGTTCAGAACACCGAGAACCCCTGCAATTTACAAGGAACAAGCCAAAGACGTGGAAATGTGATGTTTTATGGTTGTGCGTCAATATCACGGGGTGGTGGTTCACGGCCGGATTCATTTCCCTATCCCATCTCCCTGCTTTTCTCTCAACCTCTCGGTTGGCTTGTTATTATTCATGGCGTTGAATGGCGGGACCTAGGAATGGACCTGCTTTAGGAATTTTGCGTTTTGGGCCTTTTCCCGATTGGCTTTTCCGCATCCCGTCAGAAAGTCGGGCGGCCAGGCCATGCCAGGCCAGGCATGCAGATGAATGCCGCTGGGAAATTAGGTCTGCTGCCATGCCCGGGTTGGTTTTGCCTTTCCCGATTGCTGGGCTGTTTTGAATTCGAAGCTCGTATTTGGGGAATTAGCAGCGGTTTTTTGGTGAGGCATTTGCTGGAGATGGTTGCAAGGTTGCAATTGATTCGAATGAGACTAGAATTCGAAGAATATTGGATCTGTTTTGTGGGGGATCCATTTGATCTTGTACCCAGTTACAGTGTGTTATTTACAACCAAACACTTTTGCCAGCGGTTTGTTCATGTGACAATACTGTTCGAAAGTTGATTTAGCTCAGACAAACGAAGCATCTGTAAACATGACAATGTACCTTGTGGTTTGTCGAAATGTGGTAGAGTTTCAAATTAACCACTTATCAAGCGAAGTGTAAAACCATTTGTAAACTCGCAGCTTGTTCAGCAACGATAAAATTGGCTCGTTACAACAACATGTTTCTATCAATCATTAATGTTGTAATTAAGAGAAATCCTAAATGTTTAAATGAAATTTGATAAACTCTTTAAAAAAAACTTGTATAAGGTCTGATAAATTTTCTAATGTAACTTTGAAAATCAAATAGAAACAGATTTTATCCCTCGTTTACTAAGATTCCATCTGCATCACACCGGACTCCCTAAAACAACTGGAAGAAGACGTTGTCTGCATTCTGATATGAGGGAGGGGAGGGGTGTAAATGTCACAATAAATCATGATTTATGTGTGAGATTATGCGATTAGAATTGTTCCCATCTCTCGAACTCCTCTACCCTCTTCTTTTTCCCTCCCACCCAGTTTTGTAACGACTTTGTTGCCCTTTCAGAGTGACAAGACTTTTTTTTGACATCCTAATCGGCCAGATGATACGAGCAGCTGACCGAGCTGTGAATCAAGAGTAAAGGAAGGAGCCTCGAGTGTTGTCTCGTCCTGATTGTTTATGGCCTTAATCCCGTAAGCTGGTGCTGCCCTCTGTTGCAATTTAAATTTGGTATTCAATACGGCAATTTTACACCCAAAAGAGGATACAATTTTCAAAATTGTACCCATGGGAAATATTACATTTAAAGAAATGTTTTTCACCTACCTGTTAAAGAGTATGTAGGACTTAAAATCGACAAAGTTTGAGTTTTTCAGAAAAAAAGTGTTCCCAAGGTAAAAACTTTATAAAAAATTATGGTAAACGAAATGCATAACTTTTGTTTTGCATAATTACATAGTTCCAATCGTCGGGACGATAACGAAAATCTATTGTTATCGTTATTTCGATAATTTTTTCGGCGATAATTATTTTTTTAAATCTTTCTAAACTTTACTTTATCCAACCATATCATGTTTAATTTTCAATGCTAGTAAGTTTTAAAGTATAAATACTCAAAAGTTTTCACAAAATACCGTATACAGTCCACATTCGATTATCCGAAGGCCTCGGAAAAAAATCACTACGGATAATCAAAACTTCGGATAATCAAATCACGAAAACACATTTTTTTTCGTTGTCTTTTTTTAATTGTTGTATTTTTTTAAAGGTGTGCACTAATTTAAAATAAAGAAAAACTGTGACTGTTTTCTAAAAAATTACTTAAAAATGGCTTTAACTTGAACACGGTGTACTTTATGAAAATTTAACCAAAGTACTTTTTGATTGCAAATTTGATTTTACATCGAAAAATGAAGTTGAAAAATTTTTGCGACCGATATTTCGATTTTTTGAAAAAAATCAGTATTGATTCAAAAATTCATAACTCGGTCAATGATTTTTAGCACAACCTGGAAATTTCTGAAAAGTTGGCATTTTATGGCCTCTAATCAAAAAATGAAAAAAATAAAAAGTGTTTTTTTGCAAATCAAGTTTTAGTGAGAAAAAGTTAAATAAAAAATCACCAATTTTTTTTTACCGTGTATCATTTTTTTTCAGTGTAGTCCATAACCAAAATGTAGGTATTTTGTCAAAGACACCAAATCGATCAAAAGATACAGATTTTTGAATTTTCATACATCGTTTTTGTATGGACAGCTGCCAACTTTGTATGGAAAATTATATGGACAAACTAATGATGCAAAATGGCTTCTTTGGGCATACCGAAGACCGATTTCGTACAGAATTGCTCTATTCAGTTTCAACGGGGTTTTTCCTATACTGTTTTTTTTAATAATTTCTACACTCATTTTTTCGCAATAAAGTTTTCAAATGAAGTAAAATTTTGTATGCATTTTTACTTTGCTAAAGTTTTTAAATAAAAAATATACATTTTCACAAAATAACGTATATTTTCTTAAGCACTTAATTTTATAATTCGTTATATGGGTCTCAAATAATCCGAAATTTTGTATGCATTTTCACAAAAAAAAATATTTTTTTGTGAAATATTCTAATTTCTACAAAAAAATCGTTTTTGTTATGCAGTTACACTTTCTTTATTGTAAAATACAAAAATTTTCATCAAGTACCATGTCTAAAAAAAACTTTTTTTTCATTTTGATTTGAGTGATTTTTAAAAAATATTTTAGTTATTTATGAAAATTCTAGTGTGATACAAAAATTTTTAATAAAATAAAATTACATAAAAAAATTGATTTGAAATTTTTAATGCTTTCTGAAATGAAAAGTATCTACAGACCGAGGCGTGCAGAACTGAAGCACAGATCTTATGGGATTTTGGGATATATGGGAGACATTGGCTTTAACCGTGTGAAAAATCATGCAAAAATCAAAAAAATATAGTGTTTTGAAATCGGGATGATGTCAGCTATCCATTAAAATTATAATTTCATGAAAATTTTCATAAAATACGTATTTTTCCTGTTTTATAAAAATGCATTTTTTCTCTAAAGAAACCAAAAAAGTATAGTGTTTTTGCAATATGGGTGTCAAATGATCAGATTTTTTTTCATACATTTCGAATGTTAAATCAATTTTTTGAAAATGCTCAAAATTTTTACAAATCTACGGATTTTCGAAAAAATACTCAAAATTTCAGTTTTCACTATATGGGTATCAAACGATTGGGATTTTTGGATCTCTTTTTAATATTATAACATCATTTTTGAAAAAACTCAAAATTTTCAAAAAACAACGTATTTTTGAAAAAATACTCAATATTTCAGTTTTTACAACATCGGTAAAATACGATCAGGATTTTTTCATACATTTCGAATGTTATATCAACATTTTTTTTTGGAAATACTCAAAATTTTAACAAAACTACGTATTTTCGAAAAAGTACTCCAAACATCAGTTTTTTACAATATGGGTATCGAACAATCGGGATTTTTTCATACATTTCGAATGTAATAACAACATATTTTGAAAACACTCAAAATTGAGCATGAGCATGAGCATGAAAACACTCAAAATTTTCACAAAACTACGTTTTTTCGAAAAAAAACTCAAAATTTCAGTTTTTACGATATGGGTATCAAACGATCAGGATTTTTTACACATTTTGAATGTTATGACAACATTTTTTGAAAATACTCAAAATTTTCACAAAACTACGTTTTTTCGAAAAAATACTCAAAATTTCAGTTTTTGCAATATGGATAGCAAACGATCAGGATTTTTTCATAAATTTCGAATGCCGTAACAACAATTTTTGAAAATATTCAAAGTTTTCACAAAACTGCGTATTTTTGATAAACTACTCAAAATTACAGTTTTTACAATAAAGTTTCAAATGATCGGATTTTTTTTACACATTTCAAAAGTTATGACGCAAATTTGAGAAAATACTCCAAATACGTATTTTTGAAAAAAATACTAATTTTATTAAAGGTATTTTAAAAAAATATTGTTATTTTATTCGAAATGTATGAAAAATCTCGATCGTTTGATACCCATATTATTAAAACAGAAATTTGAGTATTTTTCGAAAATACGTAGTTTTGTGAAAATTTTGATTTTTTTCAAAAAATATTGTTATTACATTCGAAATGTATGAAAAAACCCTGATCGTTTGATAACCATGTTGTAAAAACTGAAAATTTGAGATTTTTTTTCGAAAAATCGTAGTTTTGTGAAAATTTTGAATATTTAAAAAAAGTGGTTATTACATTCGATATGTATCATCTTCCTACTTACGAATATGATCGATTCAAAATAATCTATCGGTGAAAATTGCCTTTTTTCTGAAAAATGTGTTTTCCCATTTGAAGTACCATGGGAGAAAGCGCATGGTGGCACAAGAAAATTTGTAAATCTTATTATATGACGTTTTTCAAAATGTTTTAGATTTCGGTTGCCTTTGATTAGCATAAACTTACGAAAAAAGTAGTTTTTAATCAAATTTTTAATTTTTTTTAAGTAGCAGGCTATTTCTATTCTCCTGGAAAATGCTATTTTCAGCGATAGAACACTTTAAATCGAACATACATATTCTTATGCAGGAAGATGAAAAACATCTTTCTACGTATAAATCTTCCATGGGTGTTCTCGATTTATTATATGTTGCTTCCGCCATACCGTGAGTTTTAATATTAGTTTGCCAAACAAAGCATCAAATATTTCAGCTCCCATGACCTTGATCCGACTTGTTAAGTGAGATAAATGAAACAGTATCTGTGGAAATAATGAGTACAGTTAAAAGTTCGAACATTTCCAAGTATCTGCGAGAAGTAGTTTTCAAATTAAAAACATTTCTTATTTAATGTTTCAGTTAGTTACTTTTCATCAAAATTATAAAAGATGATAAAAATAAAATCATGGTTAAAAACAGTTCAATTTAAGCCATCCTTATAGAATGTGACAGGCTCACTTTCGTTTTGATGATCGGTGTCACCAATTTAATTGCATTTTTATAACAATAATAGTTAAAAAAAAAGTGTGCAAAGACTTTTTTCGAATTGCATTGATTGAATTCCAATTTGATTGATCAGCTCATTCAACGCCACTGCAATATATATTCCAAAACACGAATGGAGGTGCATGGCCGGCCATAAAAATGCAAAATTGCAATCTGCCATGTTTGAATCGATTTTTTTTTGCCTCCCCTCACCACCCCTTCTAAAGCACCCCCTAGCTGGTGGGGATTTAATCCCTGGCACGTGCACTTTTACGGCCCACGGTGCATGGTGTTTGTCCTCGTCAATTAAATCACGCCACCTGCCGGCCAGAGGAAAAAGCAAACCACCCCCCTCCCCCCTACCCCCTGTCACTGGTGTCATTTATCTTTTCAAGCTTTACGTTTTTTGTTGGTTCGCTACCTCTATTCAAATTCATTGATGTCTTGCTGGTGGGTGGGTGGACGGTGTGAAAATCTCCTGCTTCGGGGGGTGGGGGTGAATTTGACCGGTGGCGGTTTGTGAGAAACAAATTTATTTCTGTACTCTTTGCTTCTTTTTCCCCCCTCTCTGCTGCACTAATTCAATTAATTTCCATTTTTCCACGAAGCCAACGCGCCCCGGAGGGAGCGTTGCTGCTACCGGCAACACTGGCAGATTGCTTGGTTGGCCTGGGAGATGCAACTGCAGCTATGCAAATTTTGCGCTGTGAATCTTGTGGTGTGTTGGCCTGACCCGGAAGATGCTGGACTCGAGGGATGTACTCGCAGTAAAAAGGTTGAACTTTGAAAAGTGTAAAATTATGGTACACAATCTTTAAACAGCCGAATTTCTAAGTAGATAAATAAAGTTGTCATAGAACAAAAAAAGGTAGAGATGATTAAACACCGGAAAAAATTAATGTTTCGATGAAAAAAAATCTAATCTTAACCACATTGGCAGATTCCTAAGAGCTAAAAGTCAATTAAAATGATTTTAAATCATAATTGGCATTTAATTTGTTTGGTTTGAAGAACGGAAAATTAAATTTATTCCAACACTTCAAATGTGTATTGTATTTTTGCAACAAACTGCAAAAAAATCATGTTTTGCAACGAGTTCCATACAACATTTTTTGTAATTCCAAAAAACACCCTGAGAATGGAATTGCAAGTCAAATGTCCATGTTTTAATCAATCCACCGCTGAGATCGATTTTTTTTTGAAAAGTAGTACTTTTTAAAACGTATTTGCGGCAAAAAATCGAAATAAATAAGGTCAAATGGACAAAAAGTCGAATGCCAAAAGGTCGAATGACAAAGTCAAATTGACTTAACCCGGGCAGACGGTAATAACAAAATTCATGCCATTTTAATAACAAATACTGTTAAAATAACAAAAAATGTTATGGATTCTTCTTGAAAAATCCATTTTTGCATAAGGGTTTAATAACAGTTTATGTTATCATAACAAAATTTGTTATTGGTCTGATATTGGTAGACAGCCAAAACAACTTTGCAATAACATTTTTTGTTATGGAAGAATACCTGCAACTCTTATTGGGATGATCGGATCAGTTGTTAAAATAACAAAAAATAATAACAAAGATTTGTTCGAAAAATAACTAAAAATGTGATTAGTCTGTTATTACAATAACAATCCAATAACAAAAAAATCATAACGACGAATAACAAATTTTGTTATAAATAACATAAAATGTTATTGGCCTACTGTTTTCAAATAACAGAAAATGTTATTCCCAAGTTATTACCGTCTGCTCGGGAAGGTCGAATGTGGACAAAAGGTCGAATGGACAAAACGTTGGAAGGAAAAAATGTCGAATGTGAGAAAATGAAACAAATAATTTTAATTAATTAAATAATTGAATATTTTGTTACAAACAAGTCTGATTTTTGTTCTGTGAGTTTATCCTTGGTTTAACAATCCATCCTAGTTATGATTATTTTCTTAAATAAACAGAATTACTTCCAAACCATTTTTTGAGAAGATTTCCATTCTTTCAAAAATGAACAGTTCTTCCGAAATTTGTTCGAGTTCTTGAATATTTTTCAGGAATTTATTTTTAAAAACAACGTTTTCTTGTTTGTCGTAAAATTTTTGTGAGTTTTTCCATTCTTTCAAACCATTTATTTGGAAAAAAGTTTGATTTTTTAAATATCCTGGAAGTTATTTTTTCATTTTTAAAAACAATCATTTCTTGACTGTCAAAACATTTTTGGGAGTGTTTTTGATCTTTGTGACCGAGCCACGTAGCCCAGTGGTAACGCTTCCGCCTCGTAAGCGGTAGATCGGGGTTCAAATCCCGGCTCGGACCAACACAACTGGTGATCTTTTCCCTTCTGGTATCTATTGCTTAGTAAAGGGAAGGTAGTGTATCGTCACAAACTGGACCTTATCACGACACCTTAGGGAGGCGACCTATGGAATGTTAACATTAACCTTAACATGTTAACATTAAGTTGAGAATGAAACTGCCACTGAATCCGCTTTGTAAATGCCGGCCCCGATACACTTCAAGGGTGTTCCCCTCAGGAACTGGGAAAGATTTACTTTTTACTTTTGATCTTTCAAACATGAGAAGTTTTTCCAAAAAAAGTTCGACTTTTAAAATTAAACAACCTTTTCTTGACTGTAGTAATGATTTTGTGAGTTTTTCATTCTTTCAAAGATGACCAGTTCTTCAAAAAAAAAAAGTTCGACCTGTAAAATATTTTTTTAGTTTTTTTTATTGTTCAAAATCTTTTCTTGACTGTCGTAATGATTTTGTAATTTTTTCCATTCTTTCAAATATTATCGGTTCATTTTAAAAACACTACTCTTGAAATATTTTGTAACGTTTTATTTAATTTATAGAAATCGTTGAAATTTTTTTTGGAGGCTTTTAAATTCTTTCAAATTTAAAGAGTATTGAAAAATGAAAAAAGTCTTGCTTCTTAAATATTGTTGCAAGTTTTCTATCCTTTTTCAATCTTTCTTACATGGTCACAATAGATCTTAAGCAAAATATGACTTTAATTTTTTCCATTCTTTCACTTTGTAATTTTTTCCATTCTTTCAAATATTATCGGTTCATTTTAAAAACACTACTCTTGAAATATTTTGTAACGTTTTATTTAATTTATAGAAATCGTTGAAATTTTTTTTGGAGGCTTTTAAATTCTTTCAAATTTAAAGAGTATTGAAAAATGAAAAAAGTCTTGCTTCTTAAATATTGTTGCTAGTTTTCTATCCTTTTTCAATCTTTCTTACATGGTCACAATAGATCCTAAGCAAAATATGACTTTAAAAACATAGCTGTATGAATAAAAAAAATCGCTCGTACTCATTTATATGGTTCAAGATAAACTTCCTCCCCCCTTTGAAAAAGTCTCCACTAATCCGGGGCAAGTTTTTATTCGGAATTGAAGTCTTCTTAAGAATATAGAAGTGAAATTAAAGAAAAACGTTCAAATCACCTTTCTATAGCTGCTTTTTAATATTTGTGTATTTAGGCTCACATCAAAAGTTTTGTTTTGTAATTTTTTTTTAATTCGACCTTTTGAGCACTTTCGACCTTTTGGTATTCGACCTTTTGGCATTCGACCTTTTGTCCATTCGACCTTATATCTTTCGACCTTTTGTCATACATTCTTTCAAAAAAAGTGCTGAAAAGTTCAACTTTTCAGTATCCATTGCAGTACTGAAAAGTAGAACTATTTAGCTTTAAAAAAAATATAAAAATTTAAATTACAAGACATGGTATTAACATTTAAATGGGAAAAGTGTTTTAAAAAGCATTTTACTCCTGCCCAGTTGTTTTACAATCATTAGTTTTCAAAATATCCAAGTATTGAAAAGATTTTATATTTTCGCCGAAAAAAAAAACTTTTTGCGGTGCTGTACATTGGAATTCCACAAAAATTGAAAATATTTTTGATGGATCTCAGACATGCTAAATATGATTTGAAACGCGGGAAAAAGCATTTAAAATTGTTTTCAGTTGATAAGATATCTGTTTCCTTAAAAACATTGAAGTTTTATGAAAAAAATATTTTTTTGCCCCCTGATTTTTCGGAGCGATTTAAAAGGGAGGGGGGGGGGGCGACATACACTTTGAAAAATATTTGCAACGGCCTTATTAAAAAAACAATAAAATATGACGTAAATATTAAATGATATAATAAAAAAAACTCACGCAAGCAAAAGTAAACTATTAGTAATATATTTAGTTTTGTCAATGTTTTTATTTGAATTAAATTAATTATTAAGAATTAATCACCTTGGTAAAAAAATGTTGAAAGACATTAAGGTGAAACGGGAAGGCAGCGCCATGTTGACTCCACAACTCGAGTTTTGAAGCACCTTTAAGAAATACACCGTAAGTCAAACATGTTTCGTCTGTTGAAGATGATAAATAGGCAGAGAGCAAGCAATCGGTCGAGTTCAGTATTTGATTTAAGTTGAACAGAAGATGTCCAAGAACTGGCATTCTTTTTCACATTAAACCTCAAGATGGTTTTATTTAATAAATTATTAGTTTTTTTGCAGGTTAAATCATTTTGTTTTACTTTTGGCTTTAACTTAAACGTTTCAAAAGGTTTTATAACAACTTGTATGGTTTTAGACTGCAAATATAAAAAAAAATCAAATTTTACTAGTTTTCAAAAACATCCCTGTCTCGCAATTTTCCCGCGTGGGTTGTGTATGTTAGTGTGTTTGAAATTCCGCAGGATCAATTGATGCTGCGCTTCATTTGCATTTAGTTCCTTCGGTTTGAAGTGTGTGTGTCTATCTCTACAGGAACCCGCGTGGAAGATCTGAAATTCCGCCACCCCACCGAGGCCACTGCAGAAACTCCCAACGATCTCCACACTATTGCGCCAATATCTATGGATGTGTACGTGAAAGGTGTGCTACACACGTGTGTAACGAATGTGTGTGTGTGTGGTGTTATTGCAAGTGCGAAATGCAAAGTGAAAATAAAAATTCCAACACGTCGAGATCTAAATGTAAATTATGGCACCACCGGGCTCCCGGCCTTCGGGCCACCGCTGGCTGGCTGGCCCCGGTAGGAATCTGAACTTTTCACACCGGGGTCTGGGGCGGGAAAATTGCTGTACCGTATGTCCCGCAGCCTCCGAAACCTCGAAAACTCTTACACTTGGCTGGAGAGAAATGAAATTTTATTAGCAGCTCTCTATCTTGCACCCCGGGCAGACGGCAATAACAAAATTCATGCCATTTCAATAACAAATACTGTTAAAATAACAAAAATTGTTATGGAATATTCATGCAAAATCCATTTTCGCATAAGAGTTTAATAACAGTTTTTGTTATCATATCAAAATTTGTTATTGGTCTGATATTGGTTGAAAGCCAAAAAAACTTGGGAATAACATTTTTTGTTATGGAAGAATAACTTCAACTGTTATTGGGATGATCGGATTAGTTGTTAAAATAACAAAAAATAATAACAATGATTTGTTCGAAGAATAACCAAAAATGTTATTAGTCTGTTATTACAATAACAATCCAATAACAAAAAAATCATAACAGCGAATAACAAATCTTGTTATAAATAACATAAAATGTTATTGGCCTAGTATTTTCAAATAACAAAAAATGTTATTCCCACGTTATTTCCGTCTGCTCGGGACGCCGCTGGTCCGTTTCGTGCTGGAGGCGCCATTTTGTCGGCCACGGTGGGGCTTGAAATTAAAAAAATATATATCTAAAATTTCTGTAAAACTTCTTAAAATTTAGTTAAAATTAAGGTTGAAAAACAAACAAAAATCATAAAAAATATAATATTTGTATGTTTGAATTGTCATTTAGCCCCACCGTGCACCTCCCAGCAGAAATTCATTTGCAGTCGTCTCTTGGGGAGGAAACCGCAAGGAGGACTCTCCGCACGTGGTACCAGAAGTAGGGGGTTTCGAAAGGGGGAAAAGGGACCTCAGGAAGGAAGCGACTGCAGTGGTGCGGAACGGAGCCAAGTTTCGTGATAAAGAGTTACACAAAATGGCAGATTTTGTGTGAGTATGAATCCCGTAAGAAGTTGTGAACATCGTGGATGAAGGATGGCTAGTTGAATAAATATAATATTTTAATTTTTTCCAAGTATCTTTTATTTGAATTTTATACCTTGTATTGATTGAATTGGTTTTGCAAATGTCACATTTTGATTTATTAGTTTTAACCAGATACACATAGGGTGCTGCAAATGTGGTCATTTTCAATCACAAAACACCAATCGTTTATAAAACCTTAACTAACCAAATCACTGAAAGGATTCGATTTGATTTCAGTAAAATTGGTCCGTCAACGTAAAATCAGCACATTTTCAGTGAACAAAGCTGATGTGATTTCGATATTGGCTTCAACTAGTGTGTCCATCCCGGGATTTTCCCTTAACCGGGAATTCCCGAATCCCGGGATTTTTGATATTTTGTCCCGAGAATTCCCGAAATTGAAAAAAAAAACATTTTTTTGGTCAGGAAACTCAGTTTTGGTTGTGGAAATAGATGAGCAGTTGAATATTTAGTTATCGATAACATTTTTGAAGCATTAGCAAATTTTTATTCGGCATATATCAACATTTATTTGGCTTATAAGGGAAAATGATTTAAAATTTAGTTTATGGATCCACAAAATGCCTAGCGCTTTAAATATTTTTCATTAAATTTTATTTATTTTTGAAATATTTACATTTAATGATGATTTTAAACTAAAAAAAAAAATCATATTTTATTATTTTTCATCAAACATCGGCATCTGGAGTAATTTAGGACAATAGTAACAAATTAAGACAGCATAATGTTCTGATTTTTTTTAATTAACAAAACAATCAGTACACAAATTTTCAAATGTATTGCTCTAAAAATCCTGTTCCTATTCAGACTGCAGTTTCGATTTCCCCCAGTTGGCAGCAGTGACTTAAAGTTAGTTTGTAAAATATGTTTTATATAATACATGAAATCCTAAACTTTTCTAAAATTTTACATTGGATGGATTCATTTTATTTGTTATCGTTTCTTATTTTTTACAGTTTCAATGAAATTTGTTTAGCTTGTCTAGTCATTTCATATAGAAAATAAATGAAATATATTAATAAGAATTTTTTGATTATAAATATGTAATAATTTGAATCACATTGAATAAAAATTATGATTCATTAAAAATCCAAAGCATAACAAAGAACAAAAAACAAACATTTTTAATTTTTTTAAACTACCTAAAAACAGCGGTTCATGTTCAGATTGAAGTAAAGATTATCACCAATTAACAGTATTCAGCTAATTCTATGATTGTAAGCTTTAAAAACATAACAAATTTAATGAAAACATAGATTTTATGACTGTTCAAAAAAATTCCCGGGATCCCGGGAATTCCCGGGATTTGAAAAATATTTTTCCCGTTTCCCGGGGAATTCAAAACCCGGGAAAAATATTAACTTTTTAAAGTAAAAAAAAAACCATATATGAATGGCAGAAAATCAGAAGAATCAGATCTCTTACCACTATCAGATTGCTTCCTTTAATTGGGCTATCAGCTTACCTGTAAATAAATAAGTGAAATTAACATTAATTGAGTTAATCCGAATGTCTACCTTAATAAATTATTTGCAATACGCTGTTTAAAGATAAGTATAATCCAAAATAAATGATTTAAATTGCAGACTGTCTGCTGGAAAGTTGACATGCAAGAAAGGTTAAGGGGATACATCCTAATGTATCGGTGCCCGGGCAGACGGTAATAACAAAATTCATGCCATTTCAATAACAAATACTGTTAAAATAACAAAAAATGTTATGGATTCTTCTTGAAAAATCCATTTTTGCATAAGGGCCAAATAACAGTTTATGTTATCATAACAAAATTTGTTATTGGTCTGATATTGGTAAACAGCCAAAACAACTTTGCAATAACATTTTATGTTATGGAATAATACCTCGAACTGTTATTGGGATGATCGGATTAGTTGTTAAAATAACAAAAAATAATAACAAAGATTTGTTCGAAAAATAACTAAAAATGTGATTAGTCTGTTATTACAATAACAATCCAATAACAAAAAAAAATCATAACGACGAATAACAAATCTTGTTATAAATAACATAAAATGTTATGGGCCTAGTATTTTCAAATATCAGAAAATGTTATTCCCAAGTTATTACCGTCTGCTCGGGTGTACTGTTTTCCTTCTTATTCAAAGAATGCAAATGCTCTAGAAAATATTTTTGGTATATTTTGTAAAAACAAATTAATAAATGTCATTACAGTCATCCCACACAAAAATCATAAAATATCGATAATTGTACGTAATAATCCACTTTTATCTTTATTTGAAATCCTTTCTACTGATGTGTCAATAATCTACGCATTTTAATGTGAAAATTTTGATGAAAAACATTGCCCATCAAAATTGGGTTCTTTCCAAAAGTGCATATTTTCAACAAAATAATGAGTACAAGCACTGAAACCAATAAATTCCAAGGTTAACTATGGTTTTGTAAACAGTTTGATTATTTTTTGGAGGAATTTTCAGTTAAAATTAGGTGTTCGTTGATCAATCGTGGAACAGGCAATTTGGAGGAATTGTTTTGTCACTCTTAATAAGATATATAGTCTATAGTCTTGAAATGCAGTATTTTGTTATAAAGATCAACTTTTACTAGTGCAATAGCAAGAGAATGGCCACGCCAAGGTCGTAAAATAGTAGGGTCGAAATAAAAGTTGTGTTCTATCGACAAATTACCACAAAAGTGTTCCGAATAAGTGGGATGACTGTATTTTCATTGAATATGTACAAGATTAGAATTCATAGCAACAATTCCACAATAACTTTACAATAGGGCGTAACCTTAGCCAGAATCAGGCAGGGTTACGCCCTATTGAAAAGTTTATATTCAGAGTTCCCAGGTTAATTTTTAAAAGGAACCATGAATCATTTGTAAACAATGCCGTTTCCGATCGGGGTCAGTCTATTTACGAATCCCAAAAACAAAACAGTAGAATATTTTTGGCTTAAATAATTTATTTAATATTGTACGGCACGGTGGCTCTTACGACCTTTTGAAAACTAACTTGAGACTTATAGTTTGAAAGGTTTAATGACAAAAAAATGATATTATTGAGAAACTATATGAAGAATTCATATTCTGTTATTATTCCCGATAGCGTTAATTCTGAAAAATTGTTAATGCTGGAAAGTATGATTGCGGAAATGTCATAGAATCCAGCTCACAACTGAGTTTATGCAAACTTTATTTTAAGAACACTAAAACGCCTTTTGAATTGCCCAAAAGCTAAATTTAGTGATATTTGATCAATTACTGACTTATATATGCGAATTTTAAGCATTTGAAACAACTAAAGATTTGAAAGAACAACTAAAATTGCACAAAATTACATATATTTAAATCTTTGGAATAATGATTTAAAAATGATGGCGTTTTTTCTAAATGTTTTCGGAGACATTTGGCTTCACAAGAAATTTATATCATTATACAAATTTAAACAAAAGTTGTATTTGAATAATGTTAACGATAAGTTTAAAAGATTGATGAACTGGCAACACTTCCTTAGATAACTTGACATAAGTTGAATTCATGAAACTTTTGAAAGCTGGATTTATGTTTATGCAGGAATTTGAAGAGCAATCAAATTAGTCGTAAATTTGATGATCTGGATGAGTGATAACGAGACTTAAGTGATGCTTATCGAACTTTAATTCCGTCTGACATTCGCTGAACAGCCAAACATTTCAACAAATCCCTCGGGTATAGTTTCCAATAAATCACCAGCAAGTCAGCAAAAGTAATCAAATCCCATTTTCGTCACACAAAAGCCCGTCTCCATCCAATTTGATAAGAGCCAGAGCAAAAGCTTGACTGGAAAATACGAACCACCAAATCACCCCACACTCAATGAAAGCCGGCCTCGAGATAGCAATCCCGTTTCGATGACACTGGAGAACTGGCAAAACTAAAATTCGACCGACCCAAAACTAAAAATAATATCACGAAACCGGGCAAACGAAAGGAAAGTTCGGCAAAAAGCTTACAAAAGCATTTATCTTCGTCTGAGTATCATCGCTGCTCCGGCAAGTGAGTGCTGCTGCTGGGCGATTGGTTTCGATGCTGTATATCGTGAGGACCGAAATGGTCCAAGCTCTAATGGATGAGCTCTTTTCAGAGTGTTATTTTGCTTTTCTTTTTGTTGAGGGAGGGAAAAATAACAAAAAAAATCTTCTAAGTCAGTGAGTGAGATTTTCCATATTTTTAAGGTGGCCCGAAATGGTTGATTTAAAAACTCAAATCTTTTTATAAGTGATACAAATATATTTTTGAATTTGACAACCAATTTGTTAAGCTCAATCTGACATGTATTTTTTTTCAAATTCAATACTTTTCCAAGAAAAAAAAATCTGCAAAAAAATGAAGCTTCTATCCATTTGCAACTCCTGTGGTGTTTGAAGTAGTTTTCCAACACTACAGAGAAGCACAAAAAAAAACGAAGCAAAAGGGCAATCCTAAAACCAATATTTTCCAACCGCGTAAACACACCACCCAATTCTGCCAACCCCGCCCTACTCGAGCCAAATGGAACTGATGACAGTGAAAAACAGCGCAAACTTGCCGGCCCAGCCAGCTTACAATCTTCCCTGCTGCCTTTTCTCAGAATCGTTACTTTCGATTTGTAGGAAACGGAAAGTTTCTGGCCACCAGCACGGCACGGAGCACAACACATTTTGCGGACCAATAGTGTTTGGGGGAACGGATTTGGGAGTGGGGTTTGCTTTGGATTTGGAAAAAATATTGACGAATAAATATTTATTACTTGAAAAAAGAAGGGCAAAGAGAAAAGTTTTTTCGGGTACTCTGGGAAAGGTGGGGAATGTACTGGCTACACGTCTGTGGAAAGTTCATAGGTGACGGATAAAGTTTGTTTTTGCAATTCATTTGTAAAACTACTTACTTTTCGTTACTGTTATTCTTTGTGTTATTTCTAAACGACTGCGTGATTTTTTTTATTTTAAAATTTTATTTGCTTGAATGTCTTATATCTCAAACAATCGAAAAACGTGAAAAACGGAAAAAATATTTTTGAAATTTAATTACCATTTGAAAGTGATTTTATTGCATTTTTTGCCTTTTCCAGTTTATTGGCTGGTAGGGGATGCCCATTTAAAGCCTAATAAGCAGTCGTGTTTAAATGATGCTGGATAATCTGAAGTGTTCCTTGAAATTTAATAAAACCAAATACACCAACCAGTAGGGCATCTTTTAGTGAAAATGACTGTTTATTTTCACTTATAGTAAAAGTCATTCTATTTCTTTTACAAGCATTTGAAAAAAAAAAAAAAATCCAAATGTATTCTAATCAGACGAGAATGCATTGACCCACGCCCATTTTTCTATTTTCAGCTTAGTTCATTTCTCTCCAGCGCTCTGTTGGGTCTGCTTAGTGCTGCCAATTGTGATAAAATTTTTAGCGAGCACTCTCGAAAAGAAGCATTTATAGAGAAAGTTTCCTGGCATCACTGGCTCACTCCAACAGGCGCTGCTGGCTTCTTTATTTGGCTTCGCTTCTCGCTCGGTTTTCTTCAGCCTTCGATTGGAATGGGTCGTTAAAAATCAAACGTCAAAAGACTTGGCGCGTTTGTTTTTTTATGGCGCTAGCCAATTATTTACGTTTTTCGGGACTTTTTTTCAAATGAGTGACTAACTTATGTTCAAAAGAACATGTTGCCGGTTTGTTGGAAGCAATTTCATATCTTAAGCACTTTGAAAACGTTAGCGAAAGTGAAAAGATATTGATGGCGACTTTCGTTCAGCAGTTAAGCTCTCATCTTGCGTGTGGATGTGTGTGCCAACAAAATGATGAGAAATGGTCTCGCAAAATAGAAATTATGGTCAAAGGTGCATTAAATTTGATCTTTTTGGCCAGTAAGTGGCATACATTTGCGTGCTTATTCGAGGCGGTGCTGTTGCTTGTAAGTCTATAGCCTAAATAGTAATTTTGGAGCTTTAATATAGCATATGAAATCTGTCTTTTTTCAATTTTATTTTTTTTGTATTTTTTAATCTGACTGAAACTTTTTTGGTGTCTTTGGTATGCCCAAAGAAGCCATTTTGCATCATTAGTTTGTCCATATAATTTTACATACAAATTTGGCAGCTGTCTACACAAAAATGATTTATGAAAATTTGGTGTCTTCGGCAAAGTTGTAGGTATGGATATGGACTACACTGAAAATTGGTGATTTTTAATTTAACTTTTTGTCACTAATACTTGATTTGCAAAAAAAACGCCAATCAAATTTCCAGAATGTGAAAAAAAAAACTTTGGCCAAGTTATGAATTTTTGAATCAATACTGAGTTTAAAAAAAAATCGAAATACTGAACGCAAAAAAAAATCAACTTGATTTTTTGATGTAAAACCGAATTTGAAATCAAAAAGTACTTTAGTGAAATTTTGATAAAGTGCACAGTTTTTTTTTAAGCTGAGAAAATTCTCTATATTTTGCATTTTTGAACTTTGTTGATACGACCCTTAGTTGCTGAGATATTGCCATGCAAAGATTTAAAAACAGGAAAATTAAAGTTTTCTAAGTCTCACCCAAACAACCCATCGTTTTCTAATGTCGATATCTCAGCAACCAATAGTCCGATTTTCAATGTTAAAATTTGAAAAATTCGTGAAATTTTACGATATTTTCGAAAACAATATTTTCATTTTCTTTTAAAATCAACAACATTTAAAAGTGCTTAACATTCAATATTACGCCTTTTTGAAATTAATAATATATCAGTAACTAAGGTCTTATCGACAAAGTCCAAAAAGGAAAATATAGAGAATTTTCTCGAAACTATTGGCACTACGCCCCCCGGGGCATGGCCTTCCTCTAACGTGGGATTTCTGCTCCAGCGCCTCTCTGACGAGACAGGAGAAACCGGGACCGACGTTTTACTTCAGAGAATTTTCTCAACTCTCCTAAAAATGTTTTTTCAGAGGTGGGTAAACTGGGAACTTATCTGAAAAAATTAATAACTGCGACTACTTTCAAAAAAGTTTCCTAAAAATGGCTTTATCATTGAAACACTTTTTCAAAATTTCACTAAAATACTTTTTAATTGCAAATTTGATTTTACATCGAAAAACAAAGTTAAAAACTTTCGCGACCAATTTCGATTTTCTGAATAAAATCAGTATGGATTCAAAAATTCATAACTCGGTCAAAGATTTTGTGCACATTCTGGAAATTTCTAAAGATTTGGCATTTGATGTCCCCTAAACTTATCAGAAAATAAATAAATTAAAAATAGTTTTTTTTTGCAAATCAAGTTTACGTGGCAAAAAGTGAAATTAAAAATCTCAATTTTTTACCGTGTATCATTTTTTTATCGGAAAAAACTTTTTTTTTTAAATAAAATATATTAAAGATAAAATTATATGGACAAATTAGTGATGCAAAATGGCTTCTTTGGGCATACCGAAGGCACCAAAAAAGTTTAAGCCGAATAAAAAAAAACGAAAAAAAATCAAATGACATTATTTGCTCTATTTTAAATTGATGATTTGCTACTGACCTATTAATGGGTTTCCTATTTCAATAAATAAATTTTACGTTAAATTTTCCCTTCTTACGGTTGTAATATAAAGATATAGATCAAAATTCAAATTTCATAAGGGCTTTTCATTAGTGTTTTTTCAAGATATCAAATTTATTTCAAAAACCATTTTGTAAGGTATATAAGAATCTACAAAATTGTATAAACATTTCTTAAAGTTCTCCGATTAAAGCCAGATTTGATTCATTCATTCATTCATTATTTGCAAAAAATAAATAAATTCACAAACCGGAAAACGGCAATTTGCTACAACCGGCTTCAGATTATGCACTTTTCCGGTTGTATCGCGATCAAATTTCCCTTCCCAATTGTCCTCGCCCAGCGAGCACCCCTTCCCCAAGTGGGCACCACTGCTTTCCACCTCAACAGGGCCGGGCTCCGGGATTTTATTCCGCGCCCGGGGTCTGGTTCTCGTTATCTTTATAACGCTGCACTTTTCCTTCTTCGCCAGTTAAAAGTCGTTTGATAACGAAATTATTGTGTCCGCTTGGGGGGCAGGGTGCTCTGGAACTCTCGAAAGTTCCATTCCGGCGTAATGGCAGGTAACAAAAGCGAGAAGGGAGAACTTTTTCTCGGCGCCCCCTTCGTTTGCTTTTATTACGCCTCAATTGTGGGGATTAATAGCAAATACCGCCATTTATCAAGCCACACCGGGAAAAATCCACTCGGGAAACTGGTCTAATAATGGTCATAATTTACTATTAGCACACCCAGAACTGGGCATCGGCATACGAGAGGATAAAGAGCACGATTCGGTAGTAAAATGGTACTGTGTGCGGACGGAGAGGATAAATCCCGAAATTACAGAGATTACTTTACTCATGGTTCATTTTCCAAAAAAGTTCATCTATCAAAAAAAAAAAGTACCGGTACCGAGACTCGAACCCAAGACCTTCGGCATATTGAACCGTGCCTTTGCCGTATGGGCCACCATGATTCGCCGATTAAGCGGCGGTCGTTTGTCCATATAAGCCACTCATAGGATGAACTGTTCCAATGAACGAATGAACACGCGAGAGGACTATACTCTCGCAATATAGCACTTTCCTCACGTTTCTTTTCGTGAGGACTATCCCTTCGTTCTTTAACTTTGGGTGCAGGGATTTGCGCCATGATTTGCTCCGATCGGTGGGTCCTTTTGATGCTCGAGTGGAAGATAGAAGTTTACAATCGGGTCTCTGGAACTCGTTTATCGTGAAGCACTTTTTTTGGGGGGGGAAATCTGGCTTATCTAACGAGACCATTAAATTTCCTACAGCAGTGGAAAAGGTCGATTTTGAGGTCTGGTTGATGTTATCTGGAAACAAGGCATTTCTTCTTGATTACAAAGGTCCTCTGTTTATATGTTATTCTATAGAATTTATTTTAGGTTTCGAGAAATTTCTTCAAAATTGTTTAAAAATTCCACGAAACCCTCAAAGCTTCTCACAATCAAATGGAAATCAATACACGATCCCAATCGTTTCCAGCCCGCTTCACGTAACACGTAACAAAAACAGACAACACTTGTGTGTTCTGTCACACTTGACTGCGAGTCATCCATCAACACAGAGATCCCTACCCGGAACCGGGAATTCAATTGCAGCTTCTCAGCAATTCGTTCTGTTCATTTGGTTCTCTCTCTCTTGTTATTTCTGCAATGTTATGCTTCTTTTCCATGGAACAATCATCCATCAAAAAAGCTCGAGCAGGGTTCTTGGCGAACCGTTTTTTCCAAGCAATTGCCACTTACTTCGGGATAAAGGAAAAGGGTCTGTGGTTAGTTTTTGATTCTACATTTTGTTTTATAGATTTATCGATGGTTTTGATTTAGTCTCTTTTTATAACTTCTTTTATCGATATTATCTAATCAAAACCATAAAAGATGTAATTGATGTTTTATAAACTAGAATCATTTTCCGATTAGTCTTGATTTAAAAAAAATAAAATATTGTTATCAAAAAGAATGGAAAATCATGAATGTTTCATATTTTAACATTGACTATCAGTTGCTGAGATATCGACATTAGAAAATAGTGGGTTTTTTGGGTGAGACTTAGGAAACATCAATTTTCCTGTTTTTAAAACCTTTGCATGGCAATATCTCAGCAACTTACGGTCGTACCAACAAAGTTCAAAAAAGCAAAATGTAGAGATTTTTTCAGCTTTTCAAAAGTATTTGTTTCAAAAGTGGGCGAACATGGGCAATAATTTTTAAAAATGGAAAACTACGATTGTATTCAGAATTTTTTTTCGATCAATATTTAGATTTTAAAAAAAATCAGTATTGATTCAAAATCAGTAGCGTGACCAGGCTCTAACAGAAAGGGGGAAGGGGGGCACACGCATATGACATATTTTGATTACGGTGTTTGTGAATGACCCCTCGGACAAATTTAGAACACATTTCTGTTGAAGGGGAGGGGGGAGGAGGGGTCAAGGGACCCCTCAGGCCCCCCTGGTATGGCCAAAGATTCTTTGCACATTCTAGAAATATCTGAAATTGGCATTTGATGTCCCCTAAAACATATAAAAATTGTGTTTTTTTTTGCAAATCAAGTTGCAGTGACAAAAAGCAGTCTTTATCCATACCTACAACTTTGCCGAAGACACCAAACTTATAAAAAAATTCCTTCAAAAGATACAGATTTTTTTAATTTTCATATACAGTCATGCCTCGGTTTAGCACCGCATATGGGGGATACAAAAGCCTCAAAATATCTGCTTTTGAAATATAGGTATCAAATGATTGGAATTTTTTCATACATTTCGAATATAGTATTATTTTTTGAAAATACTCCAAATTTTCACAAAAATACGTATTTTAGAAAAAAATACTAAAAATTTCAGTTTTTTTTTGTTGCAATATGAGTAACAAATGATCGGGACTTTTTCATACATTTGGAATGTAAAAGCAACATTTCTTGAAAATACTACAAAATTTCACAAAACTACGTATTTTCGAAAAAAACTTAAAATTTCAGTTTTTCACAATATGGGTATCAAATGATCGTTTTCTTCCATACATTTCGAATGTAATAACAACCTTTTTTGAAAATACTCAACATTTTAACAAAACTATGTATTTTCGAAAGAAAACACCCTCCAAATTTCAGTTTCAGTAATTTTTTTCACAAAACTTGGTATTTTCAAAAAAGTACTCAAAATTTCAAAGTTTAAAAATTTTCCGAATTGTTTGAAAAAATTCCAATTACATATGATTGGAATTTTTTCAAACAATTCGGAAAATTTTTAAACTTTGCAATTTTGAGTACTTTTTTGAAAATACCAAATTTTGTGAAAAAAATTGAGAATTAAAAAAAATGATACTTTATTCCAAATTTATGAAAAAAAAGCCAAACATTTGATACCCATATATGATTGGAACTTTTTCAAACAATTCGGAAAATTTTTAAACTTTGAAATTTTGAGTACTTTTTTGAAAATACCAAGTTTTGTGAAAAAAAAATGAGAATAAAAAAAATGATACTTTATTCGAAATTTATGAAAAAATCCCAAACATTTGATACCCATATTGAAAAAAAACTGAAACCTTGAGTTTTTATTTCAAAAATACGTAGTATTGTTATTTTTTTAACAATAATTTTGAGTATTTTTTTTTTTATACGATCCCGGGCAGACGGTAATAACAAAATTCATGACATTTCAATAACAAATACTGTTAAAATAACAGAAAATGTTATGGAATCTTCTTGAAAAATCCATTTTTGCATAAGGGTTTAATAATAGTTTATGTTATCATAACAAAATTTGTTATTGGTCTGATATTGGTTGAAAGCCAAATCAACTTTGGAATAACATATTTTGTTATGGAAGAATAACTCCAAAAGTTATTGGGATGATCGGATTAGTTGTTAAAATAACAAAAAATAATAACAAAGATTTGTTCGAATAATAACTAAAAATGATATTAGTCAGTTATTACAATAACAATCCAATAACTAAAAAATCATAACGACGAATAACAAATCTTGTTATAAATAACATAAAATGTTATTGGTCTAGTATTTTCAAATATCAAAAAATGTTATTCCCAAGTTATTACCGTCTGCTCGGGATTATAGATAATATCCCACAACTTCTGTGCTTCAGTTAAGCACTGGGCCGTGCTTAATCGAGGCAGCTGAACGAATCAAAAACGGGGCAGTGCACAACCGAGGCGTGCAAAACCGGGACATGACGATATATTATTTTAGTATGGAATGCTGCCAAATTTGTATGGAAAATTATATGGACACCACAAAAGTTTCAGCCGGATGAAAAAAAAATAAAAATAAAATTAAAAAAGTTCGATTTTTCATGTATAAATTCGCTTCTTTAAAGAAACTTGCAATATAGATCACAAAAGACCTGGGGGTCGTTCAAGTGGATGTTTGATTTTTTCTTTGAAGAAATTATTACACATTTTATGGAGGAAATCTGTCAAAGCGACCGATTACGCCATGAACCAGTGCATTGATCCCTTAAAGTAAATCTCGTGCTTAATTTTGTACAGGAAATTCAGAGTTTGTATTTTAAGAGCGCTGTTTCTTGGCAATGTTTTGGTTTAGTTTGAGATATGCATTGTTTCTTATGTAAAATTGTCCGGGGAATGAGTGAAATTCGCGTTTTTAATCATAAACGGCAAGGAAACAATATTGTAAGGAATTTGCAGGTTAATATTTTACTTTTAATGAGTTTCTTGGACAATTTCCTATAAAATGCAACCAGCAGACAGTCTTTTGTTAGAAGAATAAAAAGTTTTTTTTCCGAAAATTGTCAAAAAAGGGGGCGGTGCCAAAGAGAGGGGAATGATCAAATTTTCAACAAACTAGGGATTAATGTAGATAATAGATCTTTGAATGTAGTTGCCAGAGTCCCGAGAAAAAATGTAAACAGTTCCAGAGTGTCAAACTGCATCTGACAAAAATCCTATATAAATGTTGTCGTACAACGAAGGTAAATTGGTTCCAGTCACGCGCCTTCGCCCAAGCCCTCCAAAAACGTGGATATTGTTTTTGTTCCGATCCCTTGCTTGGCTTGCGGGAAATTGCACTCATTTAAAGGGCCACCCCGACGCTCATTTCACAAATCAGGCATTTCAATTTCTCTTCGCGCTCCGGGTCGATTTGATTGAATATTGATGATGAACCCGGGCACTGGCGAGCAAGTTCCGCGCCTTCGGGTTTCAAACCTTTTTGGGTGGTCTCCGGACCGCACTCCCATCGGCTGAAAAACCGCAGGTACGGAGAGGTTAAGGTCGTGGGGTCAATTGTTGGTCGAAAATTTAAATTCAAATAAAAATGTTTTGAATTTTGTTTAAATGAAAAAATGCAGAACAATTCTTCTTTTAATGAAAGAAAAGATAGATGTTGTTGAAAATATATTTTTTGATTAATTCAAAATCGACGCGCTACCCCTTTACTACAAAATGACGATTGTTTGCGCCTTTTCAGTTTATTGAACAATTCTCTTTTTGTTCGGTTCAAACTCAGTGAAAAGGTCGCGAGAGCGCGTGGTGCCCCGTCAAGTTAGGCAACCCGGTCAATCGTAATTGAGTTCATAATCCGGACCGCGGCACCGGTGCGTGACCGCAAAAAGGTTGCCAATCGAGTCTCGCGTCAAATCACCAGGACAACATCGGGCCGGAACTGCGCGGGCCTAATTAAGTCGAAATCGGTGCAGCATTTCATTAGTGCGCCCGGAAAATGTCGTGATTTGATTTTCCGAGGTTGGGTTTTGTGGAATTTTCGCGAGGAGTTGATGGACGGGATGTCACTTGTTGATAATTGGCAACACGGTTCAGTGAGCTGGGGGTTTTGAAATGAATCGGATTATTTTTAATTCAGTTTGAGGTTGTGCCAGGAAATGTGCAACCAGGAAGTTTTGAGCAATTATTGAGAAACCAAGCTTCAAATTTTATGCTTAGTTGAAGGTGTCCAAATTGCAACATGCAAAAAGTGGAATTACATACAAAAATATGTAAATTTACATTTTTTTCAGACACAAGTCTACGTTTCACGATGCAATATTCCATGTTTTTTTCATTTTTCTGGCTCTGATTGGTGGTTGAATATTAGCAGTTTTTTTTAAATGTAATTTTACCTTAATTTATATGAAAAGGTGGAACTACACATAAAAAGATGTAAATTCACATATTGATAACGATAATATTTCCATGATTTTTTTCAATCTCTCAATGAAATTTTATGAAAAATGTGGAATTACACATAAAGAGATGTAAATTTACACATTTTTCGATGCAAAGTTACACGTTTTTGGAAGCAAATTGGTCCACATTCCACGATGTAAAATTTCCATGATTTGTTTTTTTTTTATTTTTCCTGACTCAGATTGCAACATTTAATGTTGCGTAGAAGTGCCGTGAGAAGCCGTGAGGAAACAAGATGTTCTTTGCATGCTTTTGCGTGCTTTTAAGTTAGTCTTCTGGGAAATCATTCCAATGAAACCACATTGTTAATTGTTTCAAGTACGCTAATAACTAAATCAAGAGTCAGAACCACTGCTTAAACTGCCACAATTCTATAAATTTTGCTTATCAACCGTTTACCCTGGGCCCCAGAACTATGAATCATTATGACACATTTACAAGCCGGGGAACGAAATTAAAAATAACCAATGAAAAAAAACGCAATCCATTAACATCCTGCTGTGCGCGGCAAAACCTTCGCCGAAAATCGCCCCCAGGGCTTGCGGAACACCGCGTTTGACGAAAACGAGACTGGAACTGGAAACTTCCCACGAGAGTAGGAAAGAAATAACTTTGAAATATTAATATTCTTAGGAGGTTGAAGCGTGCCAAAAGTGGGCCGTTTTTTCTTTTTGTGGGATGTTGTGAGGGTGGTAAAAGTTCAATTTTGGAAGATTTGCGAGGAAAAATAATTACACTTCACGTCGTTGTGTTGGTACAAGTCCCCGCACTTGAGGAAGGAACGAAAGTGTGGAGTTGGCACTTTTTGAGTCGAATTGTAGAAGAATGTTGAGTCGTTTAATGTTTAGAAGTGTGGACTGCAGACCTCAGCTGGAATATTTTTTTGAAATTTGTTGTGGGTGAAAAGGGAAAACATGAGAAATATTCTTTCAAGAGCAAGAGCACGCAAGACAAACTTATGGATAATCGAGCTTTCCCGTAAAAATATTTACGATACTGAAAAATCGAGTCTGTCATATAGAAATGACCAAAAACCATCAAAAATGGCCAAAACATCTGGTTTTTCAACATTTTTATTTTTAAACCCGCTGTATCTTCACAAGGATTGGACTTAGGACACTGATTAATATGAAGACTTTTAAGTACAATGATCTGAAGAATAGATTCCGTTGATCTGCTTCAAAAAATTTACCAAAAAATATGAATATGACCAAAGAAGCCGTTTTTCATGTTTTGGATTTTTTTTGGCAAAGACTTTTCGGATTTTTGAAATATGCAAACGGAAAGTAATTTACAAATGAAAAAATGTGCGCCTTTTTTGTGTTTTAACAACTAAAGTTTGATTGCAGAGAAAAAAAAATATTTTTAGATTTTTTAAAAAGCGGCTTTCTAATTTATCAAAAAAAAATAATTTTCAGCCCATTTGAAAATGTTGAAAACATATTTGAACATTTTCGTAGAGATCACAAAATTCAACAAAACATTAATTTGACACTGAAATCTGAGCAAAAGTTGAGTGTAGTTTTGGTGACTCTTAACCCGGGCAGACGGTAGTAGCAAAATTCATGCCATTTCAATAACAAATACTGTTAAAATTACAAAAAGTGTTATGGAGTCTTCTTGAAAAATCCATTTTTGCATAAGGATTTAATAACAGTTTATGTTATCATACCAAAATTTGTTATTGGTCTGATTTTGAAAATGCATTTTTTTTTCTCTAAAGAATCTAAAAATATATTGTTATTGGAATAAGGGTGTCAAATGATCAGGTTTTTTCATACATTTCGGTTATAATAACAATTTTTTTAGAAAATACTCCAAATTTTCATAAAACTACGTTTTTTTCGAAAAAATACTCAAAATTTAAATTTTTACAATATGGGTATTTAACGATCGGGATTTTTAATACATTTCGAATGTAATAACAATTTTTTTAAGACAATACTCTTATTTTTCAAAAATGAATTGATTATTTGATACCTATAATGTAGAAACTGAAATTTTGAAAAGTTTTACAAAAATACGTAGTTTTATGAAAATTTTGAGTATTTTAAAAAAAATATTGTAATTACATTCAAAATGTATAAAAAAATCCCGATCGTTTGATACCCACATTGTAAAAACGGAAATTTTGAGTATTTTGTTCGAAAATACGTAGTTTTGTATTTTCGAACAAAATACTCAAAATTTCCGTTTTTACAATGTGGGTATCAAACGATCGGGATTTTTTCATATTTGTTATTGTTGGTATTTTTTTTCGAAAATACGTAGTTTTGTGAAAATTTGGAGTATTTTCAAAAAAAAAAATTTATTTCATTTGAAATGTATGAAAAAATCCCGATCGTTCGATACCCACATTGTAAATACGGAAATTTTGAGTATTTTATTCGAAAATACGTAGTTTTGTGAAAATTTTGAGTATTTTCTAAAAGTGTTGTTATTACATTCGAAATGTATGAAAAAATCCCGATCGTTTGATACCCATATTGTAAAAATTTAAATTTGGAGTTTTTTTCAAAATGACGTATTTTTGTGAAAATTTTGAGTATTTTCTAAAAATGAGAAATAACATAATTTGTTATTGGCCTAGTATTTTCAAATATCAAAAAAATTTATTCCCAAGTTATTTCCGTTTGCTCGGGGAAAAATCTTTATGTTTATGTCGCTCCCCTTCAAAATTGGTCTAAAAAATCAGGGTTTTTAAAAAAATTTAAAATTTTAATGAAATTGGAAGTCGAATCAACTGGAAATATTTTTTTTTAATAAAATCATTTTTATTAGATCCTTTTCGGTACAGGGACCTGGTTAGGACCGAGTCGGCTTTTGTAATTACATTTTACTTAAAGCTAAGAGTAATTACAGAGGATCTAGTGTGTAAATGTAAGTGGGAGGGGAGCAACTGGAAATTACCTGAAATGCCTTTTGTGCATTGATAATCATATTTGGCAAGTTTGGGATCGTTCAAAAATGTTTTGAATTTTTATTAAATTCCAATGTACAGCATCTCTAAAATGCTATTTTCCGCAAAAATAAAAATAAAATTTTAGTCAATACTTACAATGAAATAAAAAAAAGTACCAAATTCCTAAATTCTACGAACTTTGGATCCTTTCCTTATTAAGTAATTGTTTTTTTTATTACTCAATAAGAAAAGGAGATAAAATTCCTAGTATTTAGGAATTTCGCACTTTTTTTTTTAAATTTCAGTGTAGATATCTTGGAAACAATGACTGCAAAATAACAAAACTAGTGTAAAATGCAATTTGAAACACTTTATTCATTCAAATGTTAAAACCATGTCTCGTAACGTAAATTTTTATACTTTTTTTTTATTTTTTTGCCCATCCTCTTCCCTCCCCTGGTCAAAGTTGAGGGACATAAACTTCAAAAAATATTTGCAATGGTCTTACGAACGAAAAGATCAATGATTCTCAGATGATATTATCAGAAATTTTCTCAGCTCTTTGATTTATTTAAATGAATTTGCACTATTTTTGGCTGTATTTTGGGACTAAAGTGACAAAAACTAATTGTTCAACAAGCAAAATTTTTCAGCGAGATGTTTCCTAATTTTGAGCCTTTTTAAAAATGAAACAATAAAAATCAATGATATTTATTATCGTCAATTTTTTTTTTTACAAATATTTGATAGTTTAATAGTTACAGATTATCTCAGTGACGTAAGGGACATTATTCAACAAACATTTACGCCACTTTGTCGTATTTCAGTGGTTAAGTCATCTAATTTGAACTCACACTACATGTGCAAAAAAATAGCAACCTAAAATACTGTTTCAAGTCATTTATTATTCAAGTTCAAGTTCTTTATTATTCACGGTAACGACTAGTCCCTCCAACAGTATTCAAATCAAATCTTACAATTCCCACCGCTGTTACCAGTTCCATAATCCAAATCAAATTTCCAGCAAACTCAATGAAGCTTGCTTGAGCCAACTTTTCGCCACCCAATTAAGAGAGTGGGGAATTCACGGAGGGCAACGCCAGCACAGTTCTCAGTCAATGTGCCGACGAGAGGGGGCTGATGACGTTGACAATATTTGATGTTCGCATTTTTAATGAGGAATGTTTTAATGAACTTCAGTGACAGGTTCCTCGCCGCCGACCGGTACACGGTGTCAACCCAGACACCCGCTAGACGACTCTCGGCGCAGACACCTGGGCGATGATGACAGAAACACAGTCACAGCTCATCTCAATATTAAATGAGGTGGAATTTTCGATTAATTTAATGTGAACTTGTTTACCCAAAAGCTGATTATCGTCATTTGGGTTCGATTTTTAATGGTTTGTGTGTGTTTTTTTCTTCATTTTCTGACGGCCACTCGATTTAATTAGTGTTTATCATAATAAAACGATTTACTCGTTTTTTTTGCTTTCCAGTTGTGGGCGTGCAGTCAACCAAATGCGAAAATTTTAATAAAATTTCATATATGTCAGCTGCAATAACGAAACATTTTTTCCCCGTTCCGCTCTTTAATGAGTTGAGCATTTGGCTGCGAAATATGTCAGAAAAAAAGCTCAATTCGATCTGTTGGCATAATTATTTTACTTTATTTTACATTCCATTAAAAGTTCGAAGAGTTCGATTTATAATCAGTAAAATCAAGAGCTTAAATTAAAACCCCAATAAAAAATCTGTTTGATTTTGCATGCACATCACGCAGCATTCTGAATAATTTAATTGATATTAATAATGCAGAATTGTAATTTTAAAGTGAAGGTTTTCCTTTGTATAATATGTTGGTGTGAATGAATGGTTTATTTCATTTTTTGGTAATTTAATATACAAGTATCTGATTTGTACCCCTTTCATGAAGACTAGGCCTCATAACCTTAAAAGATTCATATTCCGACAAGATTTTGTCTCTAAGATCATAGTAGGGGAAATATACCCATTTTAATCACACTAAGCCATTCGACCAATTCTCATCACTTTTGCCGTTTCTGCTATTAAATCAACATTTTCAGATGTTTCAACAATGGAGAGTTGCTTGCTCACTTTTATTTGAGCTATTTATTACTTTGGAACAGTCAAAAACACTTTATATAAGCTGTAATTCATGATCAAAGTGCTGATAGGCCGATAATAGGCTGAGAAAGGGTATAGTTCCCCTAGGTGATTTCACAAAAAAATAAAATCGCGCTGAATCCGAATTCAAGTCTAGATTTGGCCTCGAATAAAATGGTTACATATTGCTACTTCGTTTCGAAACTACTCTATTATTATTTTGAATTAAGTTTTCCCGAACAGACGGCAGTAACTAAATTCATGCCATTTCAATAACAAATTCTGTTAAAATACCAGAAAGTGTTATGGAAAATTCTCACAAAATCAATTTTTGCATAAGAGTTCAATAACAGTTTATGTTATCATAACAAAATTTGTTATTGGTCTGATATTGGTTGAAAACCAAAACAACTTTCGAATAACATTTTTTGTTATGGAAAAATAATTCCAGCTGTTATTGGGATGATTGGATTAGTTGTTAAAATAACAAAAAATAATAACAAAGATTTGTTCCAAAAATAAATCAAAATGTTGTTAATCTGTTATTACAATAACAATCGAATAATATAAAAATCATAACGACGACAAACAAATCTTGTTATAAATAACATAAAATGTTATTGGCCTAATATTTTCAAATATCAAAAAATGTTAATCCCACGTTATTTCCGTCTGCTCGGGAAGTGTGTACTGGGATGGATCACACAATGTCCATGTACGTCTTCTCAAATAAATTCAAAAAAGCTTTCAAAAATAGTTACTTTGAAAATTGTTTATTTCAAAACCAGGGTATCTTTGAAAGTTACTGCACACCAATTTCTCATTATTGAATTCAGTTAAATTTACTGAAATCTGCACTACTGAAATTTTCAGTAAATGAAAACTTGCTGAAAAAAACAATTGAAAATTTGTGTAGCTAGCTAAGTGACTTAAAAAAATGAATGTAAATTTTAAGTAGTAAAATACAATTTTACAATTTTTCAAACAACAAAATTCAAATTTACTCAGAAAATTGTTGTGCTAAAAATGCTTTTTTTAAATATTTAAAATACAGATTAGGTGTCGGAGTTGGAGTCTGAGTCGGAGTCAACAATTTGTGGAAAGCCGGAGCCGGAGTCGGAGTCACTTGAAATATGACTCGACTCCGCAGCCCTGATTTTTACTTTAAATATTAAATGAATTATTTAAATTTTAATTTGTTTTCATTGATCAGTTTACTAAAGTGTTAAATTCTTCGAGAACTAAGCTGTTCTGGTTTAATTTATTATTTAACCCCTTCCCGCCCAGAGCAAACTCGAGATTTTTTACGTTTTTCTACATTACTTGTAACTGGACCGTCCAAATTTGATGAAATTTTGATGGTTATAAGTTAACATTCTATTTAAACAAATGCAGGTTGAAGCAAGTAAAAAAATGTATGTTAGCAGAGAAATTTAATTTTGAACACAAAAATTTGTGGTGCTCTGGAGTAACCATGGGCGTTAGAGGGTTAAGCAGAATGCTAAACAGAAAATAGACTGAAACTAACAGTACTGAAGGTTTAAATACAAGATTTTTATGCCACTTTTGATTATGATTTTTTTATGTGTGTGTGTGTGTGTGTGTGTGTGTGTGTGTGTGTGTGTGTGCAACCAACCAAACGGGACCACGCGGCCGCTTCTTACAAATTGAGTTGTTTCCATGTATTTTTAGATCTACATTCTATACATGCAAATAACTCGCATAGGCATTTGGAAGGTGTTAGCTCTGCCGAGCTTCGGTGACCCATTTCTACGCTGGCTAGCCGAGCGCGAGGTACTTCAGCTTTGTCGACAAGCCCCGCCCTGAAGAACGTTTGCACCAATCGGATTCAAACGTTATTTAGAACTTCCGAACCCTTGTCAAATGGACAAGGACCCAGCGCGTATATAGTTGATGGTGGTAACAGTATTCCTAATTCCAATCTTAGCTCACCAGCCATTTTCTCACCGGTAATTTATTTAGAATGATTTTGACAAGATTGATTGATTTTATTTTTTTGTTTAGATGACATTTTGTTTGTATTTTTTCAATGACCAAAGTAATCATTTAGCATTTTTTTTTCTATACAATTGGCAACCGTTCGTAGCGTAAGGCTTTTAAGATATTTAAAACTCTGTATCTTGAGAATAGATTTTTTGATCGATTAATGATCGATTTGGCAAATTTTTAGGTATTTATAAGAACTTACAAAACAAGTATCTCTCTATAATAATTACTCTTAAAAAAACTCGACTTTTTCAATTTTTTAAATACTCATTTTTTATATGTTTTGCAGAATAAATAGTTCATCTATTCAGCTATTGCACAAGTGGGTTTGCATTCATTTGGCAGTGTTGCCAATTTTTCGAAAAATCAAAAACATTAAAAAAATAGTAAAAAAAATAAATTTAGATGTAAAATCAAATTTAAAATTGAACAGTAAGTAGAAATAATGACTACCCGAGCAGACAGAAATAACTTGGGAATAACATTTTTTGTTATTTGAAAATACTAGGCCAATAACATTATATGTTATTAATAACAAGATTTGTTATTCATCGTTATGAATTTTTTGTTATTGGATTGTTATTGTAATAACAGACTCATAACATTTTTAGTTATTCTTCGAACAAATCTTTGTTATTATTTTTTGTTATTTTAACAACTAATCCGATCATCCCAATAACATTTTGAGATATTCTTCCATAACAAGAAATGTTATTCCAAAGTTGTTTTGGATTTCAACCAATATCAAACCAATAACAAATTTTGTTATAATAACATAAACTGTTATTATACCCTTATGCAAAAATGGATTTTCCAAGAAGATTCCATAACAATTTCTGTTATTTTAACAGTATTTGTTATTGAAAAGGCATGAATTATGTTATTACCGTCTGCCCGGGTAAGCTTGACCAAACCCAATTTTTTTTATCGAAAATTATTAATCTTAATTAGCCTAAAACAAATTAAGTTTTGACCAATTAGTTAAGTTAGAACTTTATTAAAACTTAAAAAATGCTCAAAAGATGCAGCAATTTGTGTCTCTTAAATCATTCTCAAAAATGAGAATTGAAAAAAATGGTTATCTGGCACAGCCATTTTTTTGGGTAAAATGTCAAATACAAACTAACTTAGTTCACCTATGTGATTGGTGCCTTCCTTACTCTTTATCAAATTTTATATAGTTTATCTTAAAATCTGCAACAAAAAAAGTACACAAATATCACTAAAGAGGTCAAAACTCGAGACAGGGTTGCAAAATCTTCAATGTGTTGGACCCGTTCGAAAGTTTTTTCGATTCTCTAACCAACGGTGGGTCGGATGATGAAGCTGGACATAGTTTAAATACATTCAAGTGAGATCCGGCTTCAAAAAAGTACTCAAATATTACTTAATTGGTCATAGCTTGGGACAGAGTTGCCAGATATTCAATGTTTTAGACTCGTTGAAATGGTTTTTTGATGAACTTACCAACGATGTATGACATGATGGTATTTGAGTCGATTTCTGGTCACTTATCTAACATCCGAATAAATAATAAACACATGTTTAAACATAACTTTTGAATTACATATCAAAACCTTATAAAAATCAATACGTACGTATGGAACCTTAAACCAAGTTGAATGCAACTGGTTTGACCAAAATCGGTTCAGCCAGTGCTGAGAAAACTCATTGATAATTTTGGTCACATACACACACACGCAGACATTTGTTCATTTTTCAATTCTGAGTCGATAAGTACACATGAAGGTGGGTCTACGAACTTTCTATAAAAAGTTCATTTTTAGAGTCAGTGAGGAAGGCAAAAAAAGAAAGACAAAAGGTAGGCTAAAACTTTCATTTTTGAATATCAATTATTTAATAGACTTCATGTAACAAAATTTGAAATTGGCAAAACAGTTTAAAAGTTGTAGTAACAAAAATCTCTTTCTTGGCAAAAAAACAAAATTGCAATGTAATAGGACCATATAAAATTAAAAGCGAACCCAAATCCTGTAACCAATCAACTGTCAACCCATTTGTCACCTCCGCGTTTCAAAGTCCTTTCCGCAATTTTTCACCCCCCAAACAAATTACCACGTGTCTCCACAGAATCCCCTCCTAAGCCACCGTGCGTCTCCACTTTTACGCGATTTAACAAAAAAAAAAAAAGCCCGCAAGTCGCGTCGCCGTCGCGTTCCGCTGATTGTGATGAATGGTGCCAAAATAAGTCGCCCACACCTGAGGGAAAAGCAAAGTTACACGTCTGTGTGTGTGTGTGTTTTCCACGTGGAAATAAGCCTCCAGCAGGTTCGTGCCCGGTGACGTATCGCTGTTTTTGAGTTTCTGGCCTAGCCCGAGCAGCAGCAGCAGCAGTTTGGCAAAGTGTTGTAAATTTTCGCGTCTGGTTCGAATGTCGTAAAGTTGGGGGTGGTGGGTGCGTTGTTGTTGCCATTTGTTAGCGCGGTGTGTGTTTGTGTGTGTGACGGAAGCAATCATTGGGGGGTGGCCCACACCACCTCCCACCAGCTCTGGTTTATGGCCCTAGTTGGCGCAATAAAATTCCATTAATTATAGAGTGCGGAAAGTACTTTCGTTGCGCTCGTGAGCTCGTGGGAAAGTTGTGGATTTTCACTGGGTGTGCTGGGTTGCAGACAAGCGTTTTTGCTCGGTGAAGTGTCACACACACACACACACGCACACGTGGAAATCCAACCAATTGGACGACCTGGATAGTCGGGGTGTGGAAAGACATTCATTTTGGAATCGTTTTTCACCACTCTGACCGTAAATGAACGACAGAACGGACGAGTGCCGATTTTGCCGATTGGTTTGCGGTTTGGAGGTGATTAGTGGAAAGATTTATCTGTTTATTTTAACGGTTCGGTGGACAACTTAATGGGAATGTTTTTGAATGGCTTGTGTTTTTTTTTCAAGTGTTTGTATCATGCAACTGAAGTATGTTGTCATTGAAATCAGGCATATTTGTCCAATTGCAATTTGATAATGCAACAGCAAACTCAATGCTTTCATTTATATTTTTTTAGGGAATTTGCTGTAGTTGTTTTATTCAAGAAGTATTCCTACAACTTAAATAAATACGTCAAACAACAAGAGCACTTTTTCGGTAGAGCAATTCCCTGAGATATCGGTCATTAGTTTTTTTTGGTTATTTTTTAATCTGGCTGAAACTTGTTGAGTGCCTTTGGTTGCCCAAGGAAGCCATTTTGCACCATTAGTAGGGTTAGTGATTGTGTCACGTTCCCCAGAAAACCATTCCCCCGAAAACCATTCCCCAGAAAACCGTTCCCCAGAAAACTTGAGAAAATAACAGAATTATTCGGCTTATGACTCGTTCTATTATTCTAAGAAATTTTCACTTCTTTTTCAGTCATGTTAAATTTGTTATACAAATGCCAAATAAATTGCAGTTTCTTTTCATTTCTTGTTTTCCGTGAATGCTATTTTTATTTTGCAAAAAAGAAAAATGTTTGTTAAAATTAAAATATGATTATGGGTGTCATTGGTATAATTCCATTTGACATATTGGACCTTTGGCATATTGCGCATTTTGCATGATTAATTAAATTTTCTAAATTTGATTTAAGGTGACAAAATTTAATTTATCATTTTTGGAAGAAGAAAACTATCTTGACTTACAATAACTGATTAATTTTTTCTTCTTTTAAGGTCTCCTGACACAAGTTGAATTTCATTTTCTTTAAAGAAGGGAAAACTGTCTTGACTTGTGATATCTGCTAACAGAAGTTGAATTTTCGCTTCTAAGTTTTTTTTCTTGTATTCTTTCTTGCTTCCATAAGGAAAAACTATCTTGACTAGTGATAACAAATTTAAAAAGGTGTGTAAGTGGTCAAGTATTTTTTCCCTTACTTAAAAAAGGGAAAATTAAACCCGTGTCGCAGTTATAATAACAAGGCTTTAAATTTTTCCCTTCCTCACAGGAGGGAAAACTCTCCTCCTCCCTTTTAAAGGTAAAATTCAACTTGTAGCAATCAGTTATGTTTTCCTTTGTTTAAAGAAGGGAAAACATTCTAGCCTTGTAATAACTGCTGACACAAGTTAACGGGGTGATTATTGCACTCGAGCGTAATATTTCAATCTTTATTTCTCGCATCACGATCGAGATTTTTCGATCTAAATATTACGATCATAATTTGTTAATGGTAAGTCAAAAAAACATAGCTTCAAAAATGTCATAAATTAAAACATTTTAAAAATTCTCAAAAAAAATATCAAAAAGTTTGAAATTCAAAAATCAAATTTAATGAGAAAAGAAATTATAAAATTAAAAAAAAATCAAAGATTATGAATTAAATTTTTTTTGTTTTTTGAAAATTTGAAATTTTGAAAATTTTGGACATTTTAGAAATTTTGGAAATTTTGGAAATTTTGGAAACTTTGGAAATTTTGGAAATTTTGGAAATTTTGGAAATTTTGGAAATTTTGGAAATTTTGGAAATTTTGGAAATTTTGTAAATTTTGTAAATTTTGTAAATTTTGTAAATTTTGGAAATTTTTGAAATTTTTGAAATTTTTGAAATTTTTGAAATTTTGGAAATTTTTGAAATTTTTGAAATTTTTGAAATTTTTGAAATTTTTGAAATTTTTGAAATTTTTAAAATTTTTGAAATTTTTGAAATTTTTGAAATTTTTGAAATTTTTGAAATTTTTGAAATTTTTGAAATTTTTGAAATTTTTGAAATTTTTGAAATTTTGTAAATTTTGTAAATTTTGTAAATTTTGTAAATTTTGTAAATTTTGTAAATTTTGTAAATTTTGTAAATTTTGTAAATTTTGTAAATTTTGTAAATTTTGTAAATTTTGTAAATTTTGTAAATTTTGTAAATTTTGTAAATTTTGTAAATTTTGTAAATTTTGTAAATTTTGTAAATTTTGTAAATTTTGTAAATTTTGTAAATTTTGTAAATTTTGTAAATTTTGTAAATTTTGTAAATTTTGTAAATTTTGTAAATTTTGTAAATTTTGTAAATTTTGTAAATTTTGTAAATTTTGTAAATTTTGTAAATTTTGTAAATTTTGTAAATTTTGTAAATTTTGTAAATTTTGTAAATTTTGTAAATTTTGTAAATTTTGTAAATTTTGTAAATTTTGTAAATTTTGTAAATTTTGTAAATTTTGTAAATTTTGTAAATTTTGTAAATTTTGTAAATTTTGTAAATTTTGTAAATTTTGTAAATTTTGTAAATTTTGTAAATTTTGGAAATTTTGGAAATTTTGGAAATTTTGGAAATTTTGGAAATTTTGGAAATTTTGGAAATTTTGGAAATTTTGAAAATTTTGAAAATTTTGTAAATTTTGAAAATTTTGAAAATTTTGTAAATTTTGGAAATTTTGGAAATTTTGGAAATTTTGGAAATTTTGGAAATTTTGGAAATTTTGGAAATTTTGGAAATTTTGGAAATTTTTGAAATTTTTGAAATTTTTGAAATTTTTGAAATTTTGGAAATTTTGGAAATTTTGAAAATTTTAGAAATTTTGGAAATTTTGGAAATTTTGGAAATTTTGGAAATTTTGGAAATTTTGGAAATTTTGGAAATTTTGGAAATTTTGGAAATTTTGGAAATTTTGGAAATTTTGGAAATTTTGGAAATTTTGGAAATTTTGGAAATTTTGGAAATTTTGGAAATTTTGGAAATTTTGGAAATTTTGGAAATTTTGGAAATTTTGGAAATTTTGGAAATTTTGGAAATTTTGGAAATTTTGGAAATTTTGGAAATTTTGGAAATTTTGGAAATTTTGGAAATTTTGTAAATTTTGTAAATTTTGGAAATTTTGGAAATTTTGGAAATTTTGGAAATTTTGGAAATTTTGGAAATTTTGGAAATTTTGGAAATTTTGGAAATTTTGGAAATTTTGGAAATTTTGGAAATTTTGGAAATTTTGGAAATTTTGGAAATTTTGGAAATTTTGGAAATTTTGGAAATTTTGGAAATTTTGGAAATTTTGGAAATTTTGGAAATTTTGGAAATTTTGTAAATTTTGTAAATTTTGTAAATTTTGTAAATTTTGTAAATTTTGTAAATTTTGGAAATTTTGGAAATTTTGGAAATTTTGGAAATTTTGGAAATTTTGGAAATTTTGGAAATTTTGGAAATTTTGGAAATTTTGGAAATTTTGGAAATTTTGGAAATTTTGGAAATTTTGGAAATTTTGGAAATTTTGGAAATTTTGGAAATTTTGGAAATTTTGGAAATTTTGGAAATTTTGGAAATTTTGGAAATTTTGGAAATTTTGAAAACATTCAGAAATTTTGAAAATTTTGGATTTGTTTTGAAATTTTGGAAATTTTAGAAAATTTAGAAAATATTGAAAACATTCCGAAATTTTGAAAATTTTGGATTTTTTTTAATTTTGGAAATAATTATAATCACCACGATAAATATTTCTGGGGAACGGTACATTCTGGGGAATGGTTTTCTGGGGAATAATACATTCTGGGGAACGGTTCATTCTGGGGAATTGATTTCTGGGGAATGGTATTCGGGGGAATGGTTTTCTGGGGAACGTGACACAATCGGGTTAGTGAAATTTCACGATTTCGCGGACAGCGTGAAATCCGCGAATTTTGGCTTTTCGGCGAAATCCCGTGAAATTTTATGTTTGTGAGAAAATGTAACGATTCAAACTCAAAAAGGAATAATAATAATCTTATGAACTACTGTACAATTAAGCGAGTGAATACCCTGGTTTAATTACTTATATAGGGTTAGTGATTTTTGACGATTTCGTGAACGGCGTGAAATTCGTAAAATTTATCAATTTTCTTAAATCATTTCTTATATAACATTAACAACTTAATTAATATTTCATCCAAAAGGACTATTTCATTAAATTTTATTAGTTTTCAATTAAAAAGCTTGAATAAATATGTACATCAAGTTGATATGAACCATTTGATGAAATGTGCAGATTTTTGAGTTTGTTTAGTAATATTTTCATCGCTGTATTAAAAATGTTACTGCTATTTTATTTGAATGGTATAGTTTTGGAAGAAAATAAAAGAAATAATCTTTGTTTTATTCAAAATAAAATTAAAAGTATTTTTATCTTTGGAATCACATTTTAAAAAAATATCAAATTTTCTTTTTTGGCCTGTTTAATTTAAAAAAATATTTGTTTATTTGGGTGGATGATTCCCGCGAATGTAAAAAAATGTTACTTTTTTTGTTTTCTTTTTTCATTTAGAATAACAATTTGTTAAAATTTATATTATTTTTGCAAATTGTCAAATTTAGTTTTTGAAAAGTGAGCTAAAACCCTTAAAAAATACGTTTAATGGGCTAAAATTCTTAGAAAATTCAATTTTTTTGTGTCGCATTCAAATTTAGTGAAGTTTTTTGTTTATTGAAGTTTAGCTTATCAAATATCACCCTGATTAAATACGAAGTTTATCCAACTAATTTTTTCATGGGTTTTATGATTATTTAACAATGAAACCCAAAATATGACAAAAAAACATTTTGTAATTTAAGTAAGCAATTTGGCTTACATCATGAGCAATTATCTGAGATTTCCCTTTTTGTATTTTTTAATCCCGCTGAAACTTTTTTGGTGCCTTCGGTATGCCCAAAGATTGCATCATTTGTTTGTCCATATAATTTTCCATATAAATTTTACAGCTGAAAAAAATGATGATTTTTACTCATACATTTTGTCACTAAAACTTGATTTGCAAAAAAACTCAATTTTTATTTTTTTTTCTTTTTTTATATGCCAACTTTTCAGAAATTTCCAGAACTGGCCAAAAATCTTTGACCGAGTTATGAATTTTTGAATCAATACTTTTTTTTTTTTTTTTTTAAATCGAAATATTGGTAGCAACATTTTTGTTTCGGTGTAAAATCGAATTGTAAACATTTTTTTTGGAAATATGAAATTTCCAGGTCTCGGAAATTGCCGGTTATGGAAAATATCTCGGGATTCCTGTGCTTATAAAAATACCTATAATCAAAAATCTAAGCAAAATGTAAAGGAACTTTGTTTTTCTGTAAAAAAGAAAGTTACAGAAAAAATCAATTCAAAAAGAAAAACGTATCGTTTGAAAAAAGGTGATCAAAGCTAAGCAACTCTTTTGATATTTTGAAACGATTTGCTTTAAATTGATTGCGCTCACTGATTGAAATTGAATATTCAATGGCTAGCTGGTTTCCCCGCTGAAAACGTCACTTCAATTAGTGAGTGCCAATATAACCTGAAAAATAATCTTCTCATCCGATTATCCGTGCAAAAAAAAAGCTGTCTCCATTTGCTCCGCCAACGAGATGAAACAGCTGGCTAACAAATCATGCTGATGATAGCACCTCCACGTGTGAGTGTGTGTGTGTGTAAATTTGCACTGACACGTGTGTGAACGATTGAACGTGTCACTTTTTACGAATTGCTGCCACGGTGGGTTCGAGTGCAGAATTAGAGTGTCACAAATTAAATTAATTAAATTTGACGTGCCTTTTGGCAAAGGGGAAATTTAGACAAATAATTGAGGTTGAACTTGCTTTTTCCAAATTCTTTTAAATTTATTAACTTGTCATTTCTGCCGGTTTCTACCCTAAAATTGGTTCTTCCTGTCCAACCTCTGCATGATATCCCAACTGGGACGTGCAAAGGGAGTGCCTTTTGACTTGAATAACTGGCACAAAAGACTTAAAAAAAAAACGAAAGAGTTCTGAAGAAGGCAAAATCGCGAGGCCATATTTGCGTTTTCTTTTTTTTCTTCTCTCTCTCTCGTTACCTTCCAATATCATCTCATCCCTCTCTCCCTGCCTCTCTGCCATGCTCACACACTCTTTCAACCGTTTGAAGATTGGGGAGCCGAGATAGGGTTCGGAGATGGCATGCCCAGGATAAGGTTTAACATATTACTTCCTCTCTCCGGAGTTCTTTCTTTGAGGATGTGTGTGTGTGTTTGATAAAAGGACTGTTTCTTTTCAGAGAGGCACGCCGGCCCAGTCGAGTGTTTTTCATGTTTGAGCTTGTTTTTTGTGTGCTTTTATACACAGTTTAAAAAAGTGTAATTTTTTAAAGGAGAATTGCATTTTTATGTGGAAAAAGGAAGTTACATGCAAATGGATGTAATTTTACATTTAAAAAAATATATAAATGAATTTTTACACTGTGTACATTCGGATGCGATCCTAAAATCGATATTAGGAAGAGTACACGGCGATGAATTGATGTGAGAGTTCAAGGAGATCGGCTTTTATCGTGAATGGTTATGAGGCTGCTGCAGGTGTGTTGTGGCTGCATTTGAGGGGGAAACGAAACACGTTGGCGAAAAGGGGGCTTTTGAGAGCATTGAGTTTTATTATCTGTAATGTTATACGTTATGAAGCTCTCTTGCGAAGTGGGCTATTTTTGTAGATCAAAAGAATTCATTGGATGTAGTACAGTAAAGCGTCGGTGTAAGTCAGGTTTTCGGTGGCAATTTACGTAAATTGGCATATTTTTCTCAAGAATATTGCATAGTAAATATTAACGATAACGTTTGCCGTCCTTTTAAATAAATTGAAATACCTAAGGGGAAGTTATTGTTTTTTTTTTTTTGCAAAATGAATGCATTTTCGGACCCAAGCTGTTACAATTTTAGTGAAAAAATCGTTGTACTGTTTTGTAAATCCAATCATCCAAAATATTATTAAAAGAACCCGTTGTTTGACTATGTTTAAATAAAATAATTTGTTATAAAAAATTTAAAGTACAGCAAATTATGAAAGTTTTGTTTTTAAGGGGATTTTTGATAAAATTGCAAATTTGTTTAAGTAAATCAAAACATTACTCCTATAAGTTCCTTTAGAAATATAGTATGAATTGCAGTAGAATTCCATTAATTGAAACAATGATCTTCCTTTACAAAAAGGGAATAAAGCAAATTGAATCAAAAATTTAGTTTCAGGTTCTTTTGAAATATAGTTTTGATTCTGATTTTTAGAAATATGTTTTTCAAAATTGAAAATTTCACACGGATTCTTTTTTTACACTGAAAATTGGGTTTTTTGAAAACACTTGAAAGTTTTTTGAATTGTAATGCTCTGCAATGATATTTAAAAAAAACTTTTTCCAAAAATGGATAAACTTAGTTTTAATTTCAAGCAATCTAAAGTATACTTATTTTAACCTGATTTTCCTGAATTCAATTTGAAAAGTGGTATTTGAAAGTTTTGGGCAGAACATTTTATTCATAAATTTGTTCAAAATTTTGCTTTTTTTACTCCGATAATACCGATCACTGCCATTTCCCGTTACTCAACTGTAAAAAAATCGTGAGACATGGCCTTTTATGAGAATTTTAATGTCATAGATTCTGGAAAGGGTAATTTTTCATTTAAAATAAAAAAAAATATTTTAAAATATCAATTATTTCGTATTTTATTAAGGTTACTTTCAAAAAAGAAAAAAATGGGAATTTTTAAGATCTCACGAAAAATATCCCCAAATCATATTTTTCAAATACTTTGTTATTCGTAAAAATAGGAAGTGATTTTATTTTCGGTAAAATGTATGTTAACCCTCTTCAACTCAACCAATTAGACGGGCTTCGATTTTAAAAAATCGTAGCAAATAATTTTTCAACCAATTTTTGATCTTTAAAAAGCATTGGAAAAAAGAACACTTAAAATTTTAGAAAATTTTTGGGTTGGAAGTTTTACTTGTTTTATGTGACTTTGCCAATGTTTTAAAAACAGTCATTTTTAGGGGTCAACTTTGGCTGTGTTTTTTACTAACATTTCCTATATTTTAAGTAAAAAGAAGTATGCAGTATTTTTTTTAGTGTTGTATGAAAGTGTGAAAACAAACAAAAATTAGAAAAAGATTGGCAAAATGTAATGATAGGAGGTGGTAGAAAAGGCCAAATACTACCAAAAACAAACATAAACTTAACAAGATAAATGCAAATTGAAAAACTAAAAATGAAACAAGAAAAACATGAAACAAAAAAAGTTTTTCGTACATCAAAAGTTGCTCAAAATGATCTCCTAAACTCGGGAAGAATAAAAAACTTCGAAAAAAAATTTGGGCTGTAGAGGGTTAAAATAAATATACGCAATTTCAAAAGTCGACCTTCCTATTCTTTTCATAAAGTTTTTTATTTTCTCTTTCAAGCAAAATGAAGCCAGCAATTACTTATTTTAGAATTGAATCTTGCATATTATTCATGTTAGAAAAAATTCTAATATGAAATATTATTTTTCTGTAGTACTTGTTCTAAATTTATCAACTGGCAAATACCAAATGAATCGGAAATTGAATACAGATGTGAAATAGTAGTGTATGCAACAAGTTGCAACATGATAATTTATACAGCAACAGTAGTACAGTTATCCAACTAGACACTGCCTAGCTAGATAAAAAAAAATCATAGGCGAAAAGTATCTTTATATGCTTTAAACAGCATTACAGTAAATATTAAAAATGTACATCACTTCAATGAATTTAGGAAAGTTTTTTTTCTTGAGCTTATTCGTCTGTGAAAGTCGTAACGTTAAAGCCTTTATTTATTTAAAAAATATAAATAAGCATTATGCAATGTATTCTGAACAGTTTTAAATCGATTTTACAAGTATTTTCAACGAATATGCAAATTTTAGTCAATATTTATATTTGAACCCCCTGATTTTTCTAGAAAAGGTCTTAAATAGTTGAACATTTTTTTGATTTTGCTGAAATTATTTTTCTACTTCACCTCAACATCCCTTACGGAATAGACTTCAGCCTAAAGTTATTATTCCCTATTGTTTTGCAGCACCTTTCGCGAAACCGTGTCCGGAATTCGATTTCATCGTTGGCTGCCAACCTTTGGGTGTTTTTCGCTTGCAAAAGCAATAACCCCCCAAAAAAACACAAGGGATTAATACCGCCGAGGACAATCCGGTGACGGTTCGGACTCCCTCTCTCCAGCAGAAAAAAAAATCCCACTTTGGCTTAGCCGTGAAGCGTGTCGCATCCATCCGGAGTAAACACGTGGACGTACGAAAGTGCAAACGCAGTACCTTTCTTTTTTTTTTTTTGATCGGGTGTGTGTTAGTGTGTTCTCTTGTCTACTTCCGTTACCGGAAGTGATGACTCCAATAGGTCTCTTTATGTGTCGAGATTCGTTGACGGTTTATTTCTTTTTTTCTTGTGCAGATAAATGCTGTCATTGCGCATTTGGTCTTTTTTCTTTGGCGAAGATTGAAAACGTCATCAATTTTCGCACCGTTTTGCTGCTTTTTTGTCCCTACAATTTTTTTGGGCGTAACATCACAGACAAATTGATTTGAAACTTTTCTTTAATCGTCTTGAAGAAGGTAAAATTATTCAGATATTTAAAACAAATTGTTCGATAAATCATCTCTTCGTACTAAGAGTATCTTGAGACCACTTTCACTTATCCAAGGTCTCAGATCTGGGAACAACGGGCGATGACGACGCGGTCCCATTACGCGACATTCGTCGCGTCAGGGTGAAGAAGACAGCCGACTAATTTGCGAAGCTAATTTGTCACCTGGGTGAAGTTGGGTTGTAGAAAAAAATAGCAATCTCAAAGAAAAACTGAGAAGGAAACATTACTCAACCAGGGTTAAAAGCTGTTCGGTGTTAGTGGAAATTTGCCACGGAAGGTGTTTTTTCTTCGTGTTTCATCTTTTAATTTGAACTTCTTTTTGATCTTTTTGAATATCACAACGAATCTGAGACGATTTGAATTGGACACTGAGTCGTATAAATTAGTAAGTATTTTCGTGTGTAATTTGTAATCTACGAAAATATTACGTTTTTTAACCCTCTACAGCCCAAATTTTTTTTTTGGAAAATTATTATTTTTCCTGTGTTTAGGTTGAGCAACTTTTGTTCTACGAAAATCTTTACTTCTCTTGTTTCATGTTTTTATTGTTTCATTTTTGGTATTTTAATTTGCATTTATCTTGTTTAGTTTATGTTTGTTTTTGGTAGTATTTGGCTTATACTACCACCTAATAGAATTACATTTTGCAGTCACTTTTTAAATTTTTGCTAGTTTTTCACATTTACTGCTTTAGAATGGCACCATCATCATTTAAATTATAAAAAAATGCCTGGAGACTTAGTCTGGGACACTACAAAAATTACTGCATACTTTTTTTTAATGAAAATATAGGAAATGTTAGCAAAAACACAGCCAAAGTTGACCCCTCAAAAATTACATTTTTAAAAACATTGGCAAAATCATATAATACAAGTTAAACTTTCAACCCTGAAATTTTCTAAAATTTTAAGAGTTCTTTATTCCAATGCTTTTTAAAGATCAAAAATTGGTAGAAAATGGATTTTAGGCGATTTTTTAGATCGAAGCCCGTCTAAAGGCGTCAATAAAGAAATATTTTTCTTTTAATAATATTTTTGAATTCCAATGCAAATTTTATTCGATGGTTTTTTCTTACCCACTCTCCAAAATAACCAAAAAATAAAAAAATATAAAAATTGAAATTACAAGCCTAGGTTTTAACTTTTGGATGAAAAAAGGGTTTTAAAATGCATTTTGCAGGCGTACAGTTGCTTTCCAATCATAAAGTTTTGAAAATATCGAGGTATTGACGGAATATTTTTTCGCAGAAAAAAAACTTGTTTTTTTTTTGAAATTAAATATGTCTTTATTGAACTTTCTTATAATAATTACATTTCTTTTACATGCTAAGTGGTATGGCCTAATGCTCTTCATCTTTGTTATATTTTTCGTTTTATTATTAACTGATCATATTTATTTTATTTACTTCAAATTGTTTTACATATTTGCATTGAATTGAATACACTTGGGTAAAAAAGAAAAAAAATCACTTTAACAACTAATCCTAACTTAAAACTAAAAAAAAATTGATCCATTGAAATATTCAAAATCACTAGAACGAGTAAACTACGAACTGTATTTTAAGATGAATGCTCCAAGAGTTCTTACTTGTTCCTGGCGAGTTTTGCAACCACGCAGTGTTGTTGTCATCTCGATGAAAATGTTCAAAAGTTCTTGTGGTGAAAACAGGTCACTACTGCCTTCGCCCGTTGATGTTGGTTGGTTTTCCCTCGGTTGCTGACTGAAGCCTGGAGGTGTTGTATTCTCTGCAACTCTTTGCCGCTGATTCAACGGCAATGGCTGCAGATTTGGAACCACTCGAACAGATCCCGCTCCAGGTGACGCCAAAGCAGGAAAATCCACGTCCGTGTATGCTGGTGGTGTTTTGCGACGATTTGGTTGGTGCCTCGTCGTCGCTTGCTGGCGAATTTTTACAAACTCAGCACGTTTTGGGCAGCTTCGATTCTTGGTAGAATGGTCGCCGCCGCAATTGAAGCATTTCGCTTCGATGTTCTCGTTGATTGTTTCGCAAGCTTGAGTTTTGTGCTCACCTCCGCAGGTTGCACAACGACTCTTGATGAAACAGTTCCTTCCACCATGTCCAAACTGCAAACAGTTCGAACATTGTGTCACGTCACGGTGCACTGGACGATAACGTTCCCAAGTCACGATGATGTTGAAAATAGCCCGAACTGCTTTCAGCTCAGACGGCGTTGTCGATCCTTTCTCGAGATGAACCAGGTACAGTTGATCACGATACTTGATGTCCTTGTTGTGTCTCGTCATCTTGAAGACTTCGATCACGTTCAACTTAAGAGTTTTGAGCTCTTCTTTCAGCACACTCACATCCATGTCGTACAGGCCTCGGAGGACCTGTTTCATGGGGCGTTTACCTGGATCGTCGTGGCTGTAGTATTCAATCTTTGTGTTGTTCAGGAAATCCCGAACGTAGTTGTAATCCTTTCTGGTAGGTAGCAGAATTTTGAGTCCATCAGCACACAAGCGAATGGAAGCTCGTAAAGCACCAGATTTGATAAACCCGGTCAGCCACTTTCGCACCGAATCCGATGACGATGTTTTCACAAAAATGGGCGGCAACTTTTCCCGTCGTTCAACTTCTTCTTTCTCGCTCACGTCCACAGGGAGGGTAGCGAACTGGTTTCCAGACGAATTTTGAGCGTCCTTACTCAAACTGCCTGGCTTTGCAGGTAGCGCCTCGGCATTCTTTAACTTTTTCAAATCTGCCGATCCTGCTGGTGAGGACCGCCTCTTTTTCTTGCCGTGAGGCATTTTTGCACTTTTTAAGCACTTTTCAGGAGCTAATATCCAGGAGTACCTCACTGATTGGTGGTCCACAAATGAATGACAAAAAAAAAAAAAAAAAAAAAAAAAAAAAACTTGTTGTGGGACTGTACATTGGTATTTTAACTAGTTTTCAGTTGATTACACTCTAATTTTCATTAAAATTTTGAAGTTTTTCTAAAAAAATATTTTTTTTGTCCCCTGAATATTTTGGCCAATTTTGAAGGGGGGGGGGGGGGGGGGGGTCTTTTTTGCCACGCCAAATTTTCAAATACTTCAGTGATATTTATGTACTTTTTCGAAGCCGGATCTCAATTATCTGCTTTTAATAATGCATAATGGTCTAGAAAGCAAAATGCATAAAAATGGACATTTCGAAATAATGAGAAAAGGAAAAAAAGTTTTTTTTTTTGCAAATGAGGATACGCAAGTTCCTAGCGAGAATTTGGGCTTAGTTGAAAATAAAGGTGTTTTCTTAAATCATTTTTTCAGTATAAGTTTTTCTCTTCTAGTTGTTGTTGTTCATGCCAATTCACACAACTTTGTCGAAGACACCAAACCTTCAAAAATCAGTTTTTTTGAACGTAGCAAGGTTTCAAAAAAAAAAAAAAAATGATGTTCTGATCATGTTTCTTTAGAGCTCTAGAACAAACATCTTCATCTCTAAAAAAAAAATGGACAAAAATGCCATTTTTAGGAAAAAAGGTGCAATTTTGAAACTAAAACGTGTACACAGAAAAAAATCAATTCTCGTAATCGTGAATTGAGTTCACGAATATGAGAACCACGAAGGAATTTATTCATGAGTATGGTGCATTTGCACTATAAATGTGAATATATTCCTTCGTGGTTCTCGCATTCGAGCAATTCCAGCTCAAATCAGGAATTTTTCTGGTACTTTTGTACCCGACCCTCTCCGATTTCAATGAAACTTTGTAGACATGTTATCCTGGGCCTATATAAGCCATTTTTGTGTATATGGAGCCAATAGTACTCGAAAATAACATTTGAGAAGGGCGTAAGGTATTTAAATATTTTTGTATTTTGTCATTTAAAAATTACTGTATCTCGAAGCCGTTGCATCGTATCAAAAAGTGGTCAAAGACAAACTTGTAGAAAATTGGACGGGCTTTCTGAAAAAATACACGGAAACAAAAATACACACCACATCTTGAGATTTTTTGATTTTTAAGTCTAAAACTTAAATTTAATGGTGATGTCACGATTTTTTTTTCGTTCAACATTTTTGAGGAAATAGCCTAAAATGTTACCAAAAGACTGACGAAAAATGCAGTATGGTATGTCTCTCCTAAAAAAATACAAAAATCATCTACTAAAACTATTTTTTTTGAAAATTGGTCTAAACGCCACAATTTTTAAAAACCAGTAGTGGGGATCGATTTTCCAGACAATTTTACATAAAAGTCTCCATATTGACCATTGTCCTATGTCCAATCCTTGGGAAGATACAGCGTAAATATTTTTACCGGAAAGCTCGTCCGATTTCCCATAAGTTTGCCTTTGACAGCATTTCAATTGGATGTAAGGGCTTACAAATCGTGACATCACCTTTAAATTTAAGTTTTCGACTTAAAAATCAAAAAATCTCATAGATGTGGCATGTATTTTTATTTCAGTGTATTTTTTTTCAGAAAGCCCGTCAAATTTCCTACAAGTTTGTCTTTGACCACTTTTTGATACGATGCAACGGAGAGGGTCGGGTACAAAAGTACCAGAAAAATTCCTGATTTGAGCTGGAATTGCTCATTCTTGAATTTAATTCACAATTTGAGAATTGATTTTTTTCGTGTATCTCTAAAAAGGGCTGTCAAAATTTTAAGTTCCGGTTGGATTCAAAAGGGGATATCTTTCACTACAATCGAGTATTTTGCCTTCCTCACTGAGGTAAGGCTATAATCCTGCTCTAAAAATGAACTTTTTATTAAAAGCTCGAAGACCCACCTTCATGTATACATATCGACTCAGAATCGAAAACTGAACAAATGTCTGTGTGTGTGTGTGTATGTGTGTGTGTGTGTATGTGTGTGTGTGTGTATGTATGTATGTGTTCAAAAATCTTGCCAAGTTTTCTCAGCACTGGCTGAACCGATTTTGATCGAACCAGTTGCATTCGACTTGGTTTAGGGTCCCATACATCGCTATTGAATTGTTTGAAGTTTCGATAAGTAGTTCAAAAGTTATGTATAAAAATGTGTTTTCACATATATCCGGATCTCAATTATATGCATGTAAACGATGTCCGGAACCATCATCCGACCCATCGTTGGTTAGGTAATCAAGAGACCTTTCCAACGAGTCCTCAACATCGAAGATCTGGTAACCCTGTCTCGAGTTATGACCACTTAAGTGATATTTATGTACTTTTTTGAAGCCGGATCTCACTTAAATGCATGTAAACGATGTCCGGAACCATCATCCGACCCATCGTTGGTTAGGTAATCAAGAGACCTTTCCAACGAGTCCTCAACATCGAAGATCTGGCAACCCTGTCTCGAGTTATGACCACTTAAGTGATATTTATGTACTTTTTTGAAGCCGGATCTCACTTAAATGCATGTAAACGATGTCCGGATCCATCATCCGACTCATCGTTGGTTAGATAATCGAAAGACCTTTCCAACGAGTCCACAACATTGAAGATCTGGCAACCCTGTCTCGAGTTATGACCACTTAAGTGATATTTATGTACTTTTTTGAAGCCGGATCTCACTTAAATGTATGTAAACGATGTCCGGAACCATCATCCGACCCATCGTTGGTTAGGTAATCAAGAGACCTTTCCAACGAGTCCACATTATTGAAAATCTGGCAACCCTGTCTCAAGTTATGACAACTTAAGTTATATCTGTGTACTTATTTTTCTGGACCTAAAAAATAGCTGAAATATGTGTCCAAACCACTCATATTACCCATTGTTGGTAAAAAGTGAGGAAGGCATCAACCACATAGGTGGATTAAGTTAGTTTTTTCTTTAAATTCTAGTTATTTTGATATCTAAATGTATATTTTTCAAGGAAAATTGTATAGTATCACCCTAACGAAATTCGAAAAAGAGCTTGCCAGAAACTCCGAAAAAAATCCGAGAATTCAGTTATTGTTTCTTTTATTTATTATAATTGTTTGATTTACAGAAAAAGTCATCACATTCATTACTACATATTTGTTTTACAAACTCTAACCAGAATTATCAATGAAAGCTACACCGCAACATTAGCAAAAAATGATACTGACGCGTTGTGTGAAATTATCCCCCCATTTTTCATCCCACTTTCACATTTGTCGCCCGCGTCCATCGTTGAACGCAAATTGCGTAATGTTTTTTTTACATTCCTGGAACTTTTCAGAGCATGGTGGGGGAAGTTGTCATTTTCCCACATCAGCCTTTCGGATCCTTGAGGCCATTCATTCATCGTTGTGAGATGTTTATTTTTAGAAATTGCTTAAATATTAGACTTAATTTTTTTAAAGAAATGTTTTCTTCAATATTGAAATCCATTTGTAAAAATATCATAAAGTTAGTGTTGCTGACAGTCTACAGTCTCATTTGCCTTTTTTCCGCTGAAAAAGGCCTGTTGTCAAACTGGCGACAATTTGAAAACACTGATTTTTCTTGTTTGTTCGCTCTCGCCCCTCTCCATCCGGAATACCTGGAACTTGGTGAGAATTCTGAGAATTTTATTTTCTCACAACAGGACTCAGGTTGGGGAAAATGTTTGCACAAACGAGAGTGAGATTTTAAGCTTGTTTTTGTAACAAATTTGGTAAACAAAAATATGTTTACAAATTGTTGACGAAATAAACGCTGTTATCTTGTAGTGTAGCATTTGTGGTTTTTAGATTTATTTAATTGAAGAATGACTTATTTTTTTTTTTGTGGTTTGTTTAAGAGAGTTAGTTTAAGAGCCAGACTTGAATCCACAGGTAAAAAAATCGTTTTGATAACGAACTTTTCTAGTGTCTAGAAGAATCTTGTGTGCTTTATTAAAATCGGAAGCAATCCATCTAGCTTGCGGCTTCAACAATGACCAACAATCAATCTGCCCTATCAGGGTCACATTTATCTGCGCCCGGTTACGGCCGGTAATTACGCACAGTCCGTTTGAACGACAATTCCGGCTTAATTTATAAGTCATTAAGCTGCGCCTGTGTCTGTGTGTGAGAGCGCCTGTGTGATTGGATAACTTATGGGCCTCAATTACACACGTCCGTTACCCCTTAAACAGCTATGAGAGGCTCACCCCGGAGATAAATTCAGCCCGATAAGTCCCGGGGCCCATTCCGGTTAGACAAGTCAACTGTAACGAATGTTTAAGCCCGGGATTCAGGTCGTCCTTCAACCAGCAATTTTCACGCAGAAAATGAGAAAAAATGTGTGCACTGTGTGAATCGAGCAGCGACTCCAGATGTGCAGATCCCGGGGAAAAAACACGCAAAGGACCGTCCGTAATGATTCACAATAAAACGGAAATAATGGCCACAATAAACTTTTTCCTTTTATGATTACGAGTGAAGAGCGATCCGGGTGGTGCGCGCTGGTAGGGAATGGCCAAGCTTTTGAACCATCTGGGAAAATGAGCTTTCTTTGTTCCTGTGGCATATTTTTTTAAATGACTCAATATATTCTCACCTTTGGTAGTCACCTTAACTTCGAATGTCGCGATAAAAATTGCTGTTACTCAAATAATGACATTTTAAAGCTGGATGACTTCCAATAACTTTTCTTAAACAAAAATATTTTTTTTAAATTCAATCCCATAAGCACATCGCATTTCAGTGGTCTCGAAAAGCAATCGCCCAACAGCGAAAAATAATAATCCCGGATCAAAATAATTGCTTTCCCTGATACCGCGAAATGAAAACAACAAATGCGGGAAAAAACTGCCCACATAAAAAAAAATTATGCCACCTTCACGACTGACCAAACTTCAATTACACTTCGTTTCAAGTGGGAGGTGGAAGGTGTGGGAAGTGTGCTTGGGTGGGGGTAGACATTTCAACAGAGGGACCCACCCACTGACTCCACAGTGACGTTTGCAGAAGGTCTGGTTTGTTAATTCTATGCCTTTGAATTTGTGTGAAAAATAGTCTTCATCAATGTCGAAAGATGCAACGTTTTTAAAATATTTTTTTTAATTTTAAAGTTAGGTCACACCTTTTTGTAAACGACACAGAAATCAGAACATCGTTTTTTATCAACATCGTCAACGTCAGTTTGCCCAGCACCACTGTCATTTATTGCCATTTATCGGAATTTGGCAGAGGTTTGTCTCTCGAAAAAATGCGTCCCTGTCTCACAGTTTTAATTCGATTTGATGGCTTGTCATGACCATAACCATAATAATTTTGACACGAGCGAGCCAAAAGAAAACAAAAATAAATACAGCAACGGGTGAATTTATGCACCTTGTCGATCATAGCTTGTCAGTTGCAGGCAGGCTGCAGCGGGATAAAAAGTGGATTACACAACAAATCAATATAAATATTTGATCAGATTGTCGCTGTCTTGCTAGCTTGGCGTACGCGCGTATTTCAAGCTAAATTTAGTCTTGTCACTTTAAAGGAACTACACGTTTCGATTTCAATCCTGAGATATCAGGAACTCACAAGACTTTATAAGAAAGTAGCAGAGATCTGATCTGATGCTACCTTGACACACCCTGCAAGTGCGATGACTGGCCAAAGGAAATTGATTCAAAGGGCGTTTTGTCACATGTAGATGCCCGATTAAGGTTTACATTTGATGGTTTGATCGTATCTCGAGAATCCGGGAAACAACTTCAACTAAATTGTGGAAAAATACACAGAATGGTCAACCAAACTAAACTTGTTTATACGTTTTTATTTTTTGGAAAAGTAGTTTTTTTCAATAATCTTTTTTCATTTTTTTCTTCAAGAATAGATATATTTATAATTTATTTTTCCCTGTTCCCTGTTGTTCTTTATAAAAAAGTTGGTTTCAACAATGAAATGAAAAATGATTCAAAAATGGTGGACACTCATATACACGATTCAGAGATATTATTTTTTTAATTTTTTAGGTTCATTAATTGAACAAAAAGCACCATGCGTCTCCAGCAAAACGTATCGGGAAGTTCCCAGGGGGAACTAATTTTTTATGGATAAGCATGGTACTTTTAATTTGCATGATAAACCGAAATCCAGAATATTTTTAAAAAATCTTATCTCAGAATCCTCAAAAATCATAGAAAAATAAAAACTCGTGAAAAACTCAATTTTTATTGCACTACCATATTTCGGATATGACCACCCTAATCGCCAAAAATAATTCGAGTCAAATAGAGCACTTTCGATTTGTCTAAATACCGTAAAACGGCGTGACTTTGATAGGTGTGAGATTTTCCCGCAAAATGAAGAGTACAAATTCAATACGTATGGAATGGTATTGATTCATACTGACAGTGGTAGAGAAGTGTTCACAGTACCTCAGGAAGAACTTTTCATAAAATTTTGAAAAGTTTAAAAAGTTAGTTAACTATAATAAAGAAATACTTTTATATCTTCTCAAAGTAACATGATTTTGTCAATGAACATGATTTTGAATCGGAAAACGGAATGCACTTTCGGATGCTTTGGACAATTTTCCACAGGGAGAAGGTAAAATAAGTTTGTAAATAATAAATATTATACGTTTTTGAAACATTAATTAAAAAATCGATCGTTTCATAGGCATTTTCAGTTGAACAAATTTAATTTAAAATGTGAAAAATTTTGATTTTTGTATTTAATTCAGTTTTAAATGCGATATTAATCGATAATTTTATAAACAAAACTAATTCTTACGAATTTCAGGCAAAATTATGACTTTCAAACATTGACTTTTTTTCCTTGTAAACTATCAAATCAATCTTAGTAATGGTACATTTGAAGTAAAAATAAAGTTTGAACACCTTAAATCTGATTTTAACAAGAAAAACTACGATTATCATAGTCACCCCGGAATTCAAACAAAAAATTTTTAATGTAACTATTTTTTAAAACACTATTGAAAAAAACTTTTATTTCCAAAAATGGAGTATGGACCTTGTGTGGGCTACCCCAGTACATGTTTTAAAAATAATAATCTTAAGACAAACCAAAAATAAATTGAAATCCTATCAAAGTCACCCCGGTTTACGGTACCCTAAAAAGGGAGACTAAAGGCGGTTTACTTTAAATACATTTCTTCGTCATTGCGCTTACGTCACATAGTCAAACCAGTGGAAGCTATAAATTTTGCTTGTAAATTGTTGTTATAAAACATTGCATTAGATTTGGAAACATATCAAAAGCTGGCATTAGCTGAATCAGTGGTGTAAGTGTTAAAATTGAGATTTCTTAGGGAATTTAAAAAATTTGCCATTTTTATTTTACTAAAATTACTGTATCTTGGCACTGAAGTGACACAAACTAATTGTTGAAAAAGCTAAATTGTTCAGAAAATTATTACCTATAAGATGATGGTATTAGTTTTGGTGGCAATTTTTTTAAAGATCTATTTTTGAGAGAAATTCGTTAAAATTTTCAGACAAAAAAAAACATGTTATAGCTCTAACATGTTGCCAATGAAAAAAATACGACTTCTTGGACCAATATGAATACAGAACATTATTGGTAGGACTATGATTTAAAGTGAAATACGGGGCAATTGGAACGCATTTTTGTATTTTTTTCAGAACAAAATTTGATATTTTTTTATGAAAACAGACCATTTTTCAGTAATATACAAATCGCGAGTTCTAAACGATTTTAGGGAATTTTTCGTTGTATGAAAACATTGTTACTGAGTCAAAATCATATCGAAATCCGGGTAAGCTCGAGGGTTTTTTTTCAAATGCATTTGATTTTTTAAAATAAACTCTTAAATTTAAAAAAAGGTAAAAATATGAGTTTCAGAAAAGAAACTTTTTGTTTTCTTAATTTTTATTCTTTGCAAAACTGCTCTGAAAATAACTTTTCAATTTTCAAAGTCTAAATAAGAAATTTTTGTAGATTTTTGGTAGACTCTCGACAAATATATGTTCAGGATTTGTCATCCTAAGTTGCAATTTCGACATCCTATTCGTTAAACAAGCGTCGCTGTTTTTAATCTCGCAAATTATAGCTTTTTTTCCTAAGAATAATTTGTTGTTTGAATTAATTTGGTAACCGTGTCCATTGAACTGCTTGTTGAACTTCCTCGTCCAACAAAAATGTCAAATAAAGTTTTCATCCAACAAAAGTTCTTGCACTACACAGCAAAAATTCGATGGTAAAATCGCATGCAAAAGCATGTCAAAAAAGACACTTAATATTACACACTGCATGTACAATTTTGGTGAACTAAAAAAAAAGTTGCAACTGACGGGATTCATACCCAGCACCACCAGTAAGCACTGGCGTCTTAGCCCACTCGACCATAAGACCAATTCATTAGAAGTGTTGGAAAATGGCTGACGAACTTGGTGAATTAACGTTAAGGCCAGCCCATCCACTATAGAGTTAAGAAAAAATCATGTTTACGGCCTCATATTAAAATTTTGACTTTTTATATTCTTCCATGTTTGCAATTTCCATTGGTTGTGCATAAAATAAAAATAAAAATTGTTGAGCACTTCAAACCATCGTGGTGCCACCCTTAACACGAAACACCTTGCACAAACAGCACCGTGGGAACACTGTCAACTCGCCACCGCACTGCAATCTATCGATTCATGAATGATCCGGGCATGACCTGTCCAGCCCGGAATTTCCGGGAGCACGTGTTTCGAACCGGCACAAAAAAAAAACGGCTACTACACTAAAACGATAACAATAATATCCCGTACACTCCGAGAGTCACAATAATTTCCGCCACCGAGGTGCTCATTTCGATTGTCTCGGCCTGGATCCGTCCCGGATCCGAAAAGTGGCACACGGGCGGAAATTGCAGTGCATTTGGCGCAAATGAATTATATGCATCCCGAATTGGGTTCGATCACGCCGCGGCCGGACTTTGGTAATTATTATTATTTCAACTCATCGATTGCGAACGCTTCAACTGGATCACTGCGCCTCTAGAATAGCTATTGCAGGATGCTCTGGCAAGGTGGCATTTCCGTCAAATAAATTAATCAACAAGCGAAAAAAAATAATTACAGATCGAGGACTGAACCAGCAACCTTTCGATTGGATTGACAAAACTGCTGAGCGTGCTTTATGCCTATTATGACAGATAAGCGTGCATTTCATACATTTTCCAAATTATCCAGTTAAGTCTGTTCACCCGAAATATGATTAAAATGCTGGACAAAACCAAATCACCGACTTGCACCGTGGTGTGTGTGGGAGCACATTAAGGTGGGCCTCATTTGCCCGCCCGAGGGAAAAAATCTGAACTTTTTTTCTTCCACTCGCAAAAACACTGCAATTTTTTCGAAAACCGCATTCCAAACATATAAGTCGGTGTAGCCAACATTCTAACGAAGACAATGATGTATAGCAATATATACGTTTTATATAAACTATTTGATTCTAGTACAAAATAAATGAAATTTTTAGAAAAATCGTCCATCAAAACTGGTCGCGACGACGACGACGACGACCAACCAAGCAGACACACACGGACACGGGTGGAAAGAGAGAACGAAAAATAACGGCAAAATTCGAATGATGTGCAATGCTGGCGAAAACAAAAGTTTCGGGATTATTATTTTACTGAGAATTATAAAGAGAATATTGGTAGAACCGACTTCTGAATAAACCGACCACATTGGAATCGGTTCCAGGGGTCCCCGGGGAATCCGGATCATGGTCAAATGGGAGATGGATTGCAAAAATAGTTGTGCTTGAAAGTGAAGAAAAACAAGCTCAATTTTGAAAAAGAATAATCATGGCATAATTCAGAATGGTGTTTCACTATATTGGCCACTTTGTAATCGATTCCTGGTGTCCCCAGGTAATCCGGATCATGACCAAAAGGAAGAATTTTTGAAATATTTCTGCTTGCAAAATGGAGATAAACAATCTCAAATTTGAAAAAGAATAATCATGGCATTGGCCAGAAAGACGATTGTCCGTATTGACCACTTTGTAATCGATTCCGGGTTTCCCCGGATAATCCGGATCATGGTCAAAAAGGAGATTCATTTCAAAAATAGTTGTACTTGAAAAATGGAGATAATAAATCTCAATTTCGGAAAAATAATTGTGACATTTTTTAGAATAGTGTTTGTCCGTATTGGCCATTTTGGCATCAATTCCAGGTGTCCCCGGGGAATCCGGAACATGGTAAAAAGGGAAAACTTGTTTCTAAATTAGTTGTGCTTGAAAAATGGCGGAAAACAATATCAATTTCGGAAAGATAATGTGCATTTTCAGTAGTTTGTCCGTATTGGCATTTGGCATCGATTCCATGTTCCCGGGAATCCGAACGTGTAAAAGGAAACTTGCTCTAATTAGTTGTGCTTGAAAATGCGGAAACAATATCATTTCGGAAAGAATAATTGTGGCATTTTTCAGAGTAGTGTTTGTCCGTATTGGCCATTTTGGCATCGATTCCATGTGTCCCCGGGGAATCCGGAACGTGGTAAAAAGGGAAAACTTGCTTCTAAATTAGTTGTGCTTGAAAAATGGCGGAAAACAATATCAATTTCGGAAAAGAATAATTGTGACATTTTTTAGAATAGTGTTCGTCCGTATTTTCCATTTTGGCATCGATTCCATGTGTCCCGGGGAATCCGGAACACCATCAAAAGGAAAAACGTTTTGCAAAAATAGTTGTGCTTGAAAAATGTAGAAAAACAATCTAAATTTTAAAGAGAATATGATGGCATTTTTCAGATTGGTGTTTGTCCGTATTGGCCACTTTGGAATCGATTCCATGTGTCCCCGTGGAATCCGGATCATGGTCAAATGGGAGATTGATTGCAAAAATAGTTGTGCTTGAAAATGGAGCTAAACAAACTCAATTTTGAAAAAGAATAATCATGGCATAATTCAGAATGGTGTTTGACTATATTGGCCACTTTGTAATCGATTCCTGGTGTCCCCGGGTAATCCGGATCATGACCAAAAGGAAGAATTTTTGAAATATTTCTGCTTGCAAAATGGAGATAAACAATCTCAATTATGAAAAAGAACAAACATGGCATTGGCCAGAAAGACGATTGTCCGTATTGGCCACTTTGGAATCGATTCCATGTGTCCCCGGGGAATCCGGAACATGGTCAGAATAGTGTTTGACCGTATTGGCCATTTTGGCATCGATTCCATGTGTCCCCGGGTAATCCGGATCATGACCAAAAGGAAGAATTTTTGAAATATTTCTGCTCGCAAAATGGAGATAAACAATCGCAATTTTGAAATAGAATAAACATGGCATTGGCCAGAAAGACGATTGTCCGTATTGGCATCGATTCCATGTGTCCCCGGGGAATCCGTCAAATAAGAGATTCATTTCAAAAATAGTTGTATTTGAAAAATGGAGATAAAAGATCTCAATTTCGGAAAAGACTAATGTGCCGTATTGGCCACTTTGGAATCGGTCCCAGTTTTCCTGAGAAATTTGAATCATGTTCAAACGTGAGATTTTTTACGAAAATAGGCGTGCCTACAAATCAGCATTATTTTTAAAAGGATTATAGAGGATTTTATCAGAATGGTGTATCAGGCACATTGAATATAATAATATATTTTCAGTGCAACTTTTACATCACAAATCATTTATTGTAAAGAATATAAAGCCCTTTGTGATTTTTAACCAGGTGAATATTTTAAAATAATTTCCTTTTTCTAAAGTAATATTTAAAAAAATGGACGCACTTCCAAATGAACTTCAACCATTCTGCGTTATAATTCAAATATATGTTATCATATGATACATCTTGCATCATCATGATCCAGATTTCCAAGGGACACCTGGTACCAATTGCAAAGTAGCCAATATGGACAAACTCCATTCTGAAAATGCATCAATAATCCTTTGAGAAACTAATTTAGCGCCAATAATCTGCCAATTGCAAGCAGAACTATTTTCGCATAAAAATCTCCCATTTGCCCACTATCTTAAAAATGCCATCATATTCTCTTCAAAATTTAGATTGTTTCAAACACAACTGAGCAATTCTTTGAGATTTCGGTCATTCAATTTTTTTGTATTTTTAATCCGACTGAAACTTTTTTGGTGCCTTCGGATGCCCAAAGAAGCCATTTTGCATCATTAGTTTGTCTATATAATTTTCCATACAAATTTGGCAGCTATCCATACAAAAGTGGGTCTCGTGGCGCAGGGGTAGCGGCTTCGGCTGCCGATCCCGATGATGCTATGAGACGCGGGTTCGATTCCCGCCTTATCCACTGAGCTTCTATCGGATGGTGAAGTAAAACGTCGGTCCCGGTTTCTCCTGTCTCGTCAGAGGCGCTGGAGCAGAAATCCCACGTTAGAGGAAGGCCATGCCCCGGGGGGCGTAGTGCCAATAGTTTCGTTTTTTCCATACAAAAATGATATATGAAAATTCAAAAATCTGTACCTTTTGAAGTAATTTTTTGATCGATTTGGTGTCTTCGGCGAAGTTGCAGGTTATTATACATGGTAAAAAACTGTTTTAGTGGTTTTTAATTTTACTTTTTGTCACTAAAACTTGATTCGCAAAAAAAAACTTTTTTATTTTTTTTTAATTTTATGATATGTTGCCCACTTTTCAGAAATTTCCAGTATGGGCAAACAATCTTTGACCAACTTATGAATTTTTGAATCAATACTGATTTTTTCCAAAAAATCGAAATATTGGTTGCAAAATATTTCTAACTTCATTTTTTGATGTGAAATTGAATTTGCAATCCAAAAGTAGTTTAGTGAAATTTTGATAATGAGGACATTTTTCAAGTTATAGCCATTTTTAAGTAACTTTTTTGAAAATAGTCGCAGTTATTCATGTTTATAAATTGGTGCCCATTTTGCCCACTTCTGAAAAAAATATTTTTGAAAAGTCGAGAAAATTATCTATATTTTGCTTTTTTGAACTTTGTTGATACGACCGTTAGTTGCTGAGATATTGTCATGCTAAGATTTATAAACAGGAAAATTGATGTTTTCTAAGTCTCACTCAAACAACCCACAATTTTATAATGTCGATATCTCATCAACGAATGGTCCGATTTGCAATGTTAAAACATGAAACATTCGTGAAATTTTCCAATTTTTAGAAAACAATATTTTCAATTTTTTTAATCAAGACTAACATTTTAAAAGGGCCAAAAATTCAATATAACGTAAGAAACGGGAAAACATGGATACTAATTTTAAAAAAATGAACAACTCTGACTATTTTCAAAACAGTTACTTCAAAATTACTATAACTTGAAAACGGTGCACTTTATCAAAATTACACTAAAGTACTTTTTGATTGCAATTTCAATTTTTCATCGAAAAATGAATTTTGATATTTCGATTTATTGAAAAAATCAGTATTGATTCAAAAATTCATAAGTTGGTCAAAGATTGTTTGCCCATACTGGAAATTTCTGAAAAGTGGGCAACATATCATAAAATTAAAAAAAAATAAAAAAGTTTTTTTTTTGCGAATCAAGTTTTAGTGACAAAAAGTAAAATTAAAAACCACTAAAACAGTTTTTTACCATGTATAATAACCTGCAACTTCGCCGAAGACACCAAATCGATCAAAAAATTACTTCAAAAGGTACAGATTTTTGAATTTTCATATATCATTTTTGTATGGAAAAAACGAAACTATTGGCACTACGCCCCCCGGGGCATGGCCTTCCTCTAACGTGGGATTTCTGCTCCAGCGCCTCTGACGAGACAGGAGAAACCGGGACCGACGTTTTACTTCACCATCCGATAGAAGCTCAGTGGATAAGGCGGGAATCGAACCCGCGTCTCATAGCATCATCGGGATCGGCAGCCGAAGCCGCTACCCCTGCGCCACGAGACCCACTTTTGTATGGATAGCTGCCAAATTTGTATGGAAAATTATATAGACAAACTAATGATGCAAAATGGCTTCTTTGGGCATCCGAAGGCACCAAAAAAGTTTCAGTCGGATTAAAAATACAAAAAAATTGAATGACCGAAATCTCAAAGAATTGCTCAGTTGTGTTTGAAACAATCTAAATTTTGAAGAGAATATGATGGCATTTTTAAGATAGTGGGCAAATGGGAGATTTTTATGCGAAAATAGTTCTGCTTGCAATTGGCAGATTATTGGCGCTAAATTAGTTTCTCAAAGGATTATTGATGCATTTTCAGAATGGAGTTTGTCCATATTGGCTACTTTGCAATTGGTACCAGGTGTCCCTTGGAAATCTGGATCATGATGATGCAAGATGTATCATATGATAACATATATTTGAATTATAACGCAGAATGGTTGAAGTTCATTTGGAAGTGCGTCCATTTTTTTAAATATTACTTTAGAAAAAGGAAATTATTTTAAAATATTCACCTGGTTAAAAATCACAAAGGGCTTTATATTCTTTACAATAAATGATTTGTGATGTAAAAGTTGCACTGAAAATATATTATTATATTCAATGTGCCTGATACACCATTCTGATAAAATCCTCTATAATCCTTTTAAAAATAATGCTGATTTGTAGGCACGCCTATTTTCGTAAAAAATCTCACGTTTGAACATGATTCAAATTTCTCAGGAAAACTGGGACCGATTCCAAAGTGGCCAATACGGCACATTAGTCTTTTCCGAAATTGAGATCTTTTATCTCCATTTTTCAAATACAACTATTTTTGAAATGAATCTCTTATTTGACGGATTCCCCGGGGACACATGGAATCGATGCCAATACGGACAATCGTCTTTCTGGCCAATGCCATGTTTATTCTATTTCAAAATTGCGATTGTTTATCTCCATTTTGCGAGCAGAAATATTTCAAAAATTCTTCCTTTTGGTCATGATCCGGATTACCCGGGGACACATGGAATCGATGCCAAAATGGCCAATACGGTCAAACACTATTCTGACCATGTTCCGGATTCCCCGGGGACACATGGAATCGATTCCAAAGTGGCCAATACGGACAATCGTCTTTCTGGCCAATGCCATGTTTGTTCTTTTTCATAATTGAGATTGTTTATCTCCATTTTGCAAGCAGAAATATTTCAAAAATTCTTCCTTTTGGTCATGATCCGGATTACCCGGGGACACCAGGAATCGATTACAAAGTGGCCAATATAGTCAAACACCATTCTGAATTATGCCATGATTATTCTTTTTCAAAATTGAGTTTGTTTAGCTCCATTTTCAAGCACAACTATTTTTGCAATCAATCTCCCATTTGACCATGATCCGGATTCCACGGGGACACATGGAATCGATTCCAAAGTGGCCAATACGGACAAACACCAATCTGAAAAATGCCATCATATTCTCTTTAAAATTTAGATTGTTTTTCTACATTTTTCAAGCACAACTATTTTTGCAAAACGTTTTTCCTTTTGATGGTGTTCCGGATTCCCCGGGACACATGGAATCGATGCCAAAATGGAAAATACGGACGAACACTATTCTAAAAAATGTCACAATTATTCTTTTCCGAAATTGATATTGTTTTCCGCCATTTTTCAAGCACAACTAATTTAGAAGCAAGTTTTCCCTTTTTACCACGTTCCGGATTCCCCGGGGACACATGGAATCGATGCCAAAATGGCCAATACGGACAAACACTACTCTGAAAAATGCCACAATTATTCTTTTCCGAAATTGATATTGTTTTCCGCCATTTTTCAAGCACAACTAATTTAGAAACAAGTTTTCCCTTTTTACCATGTTCCGGATTCCCCGGGGACACCTGGAATTGATGCCAAAATGGCCAATACGGACAAACACTATTCTAAAAAATGTCACAATTATTTTTCCGAAATTGAGATTTATTATCTCCATTTTTCAAGTACAACTATTTTTGAAATGAATCTCCTTTTTGACCATGATCCGGATTATCCGGGGAAACCCGGAATCGATTACAAAGTGGTCAATACGGACAATCGTCTTTCTGGCCAATGCCATGATTATTCTTTTTCAAATTTGAGATTGTTTATCTCCATTTTGCAAGCAGAAATATTTCAAAAATTCTTCCTTTTGGTCATGATCCGGATTACCTGGGGACACCAGGAATCGATTACAAAGTGGCCAATATAGTGAAACACCATTCTGAATTATGCCATGATTATTCTTTTTCAAAATTGAGCTTGTTTTTCTTCACTTTCAAGCACAACTATTTTTGCAATCCATCTCCCATTTGACCATGATCCGGATTCCCCGGGGACCCCTGGAACCGATTCCAATGTGGTCGGTTTATTCAGAAGTCGGTTCTACCAATATTCTCTTTATAATTCTCAGTAAAATAATAATCCCGAAACTTTTGTTTTCGCCAGCATTGCACATCATTCGAATTTTGCCGTTATTTTTCGTTCTCTCTTTCCACCCGTGTCCGTGTGTGTCTGCTTGGTTGGTCGTCGTCGTCGTCGTCGCGACCAGTTTTGATGGACGATTTTTCTAAAAATTTCATTTATTTTGTACTAGAATCAAATAGTTTATATAAAACGTATATATTGCTATACATCATTGTCTTCGTTAGAATGTTGGCTACACCGACTTATATGTTTGGAATGCGGTTTTCGAAAAAATTGCAGTGTTTTTGCGAGAGGAAGAAAAAAAGTTCAGATTTTTTCCCTCGGGCGGGCAAATGAGGCCCACCTTAAGTCCCGCACTCCTACCTCCTGTGGGAATACAACAATGGTCCAGTGTCGCAATTATTCGGTTGATTATTATTATCGTTGTTGTTGTTGGTTATCAGGAATGTCCGACCATGACGATAACGGTGCCGTCGACGACGATAATAATGACAATAATGACGAGTATGACGGCGTTGCGTAATCATCGACGGAGATGACGCGGGACAAATCGGTGACCAGCGGATAATTATGGAATATTGGACATAATGATGTCCTGCGTGACGCTGGGGAATTCCATTACTTGGAATTGGGAGGTCAAGGTATCACAATTGATTTCGATGGGAGCTTACGCACGCGAAATTGGTATTTCTGGGAGCTGATATGAGCAATTGGTATTTAATTGAAACTCCATCAAACATTGCTCATAATTAAGAGATATTTTTGGAACAGTGCATTTAAGCACAACATTGCAGAACACTTTGATGGAATCACTGAGGTTTCCAAGGAACCGTGGAGAGCATGACATCTTGATATGGAACTCAATTCAAAAATAAAATTTAACAGTTATTACAGTGAGAGATGCATTGTATTAATTAAATTTCAAAATACATGAAAAATATGCACGATATGGAAAGCTGGAAATTCCTTGAAAGCTGGAAAATTCCCTGATTTTTATGGTAGTTTCCGCTAAAAAATAACCTTGGTTCCAAATCCTCCCCCCCCCTTTCACACATAACCTCCACAAAAGATCGTAAGATGTTACACCTTGCTGAAAAGTTTAATTCTCATTTTATTTCAATTCACCTCGCTGACACACCGGCAGCACCAGCTTTTGTTTATGAATTTTTAATGACATTTTCTTTGACGTCTCCAAAGGCTCGTAAAAATATGACTGACAAAGGCGGTGCGAGCGCAGCAAACAGTCGTCACACGTAATCTGAGCTGTTTTGCTTGTATACCTTGGTGCGTCAACATGCGTCGTCGTGTCTGTCTGGTATTTTTATGTGTCCTCTGACGACCCCTTGCTTGTTGCCCCACGTGTAATTCTGGGGTTTCCAACCGGGTTGGTTTTGGGTTGGAACTTGGCTCCGGTACCGTGCAGTTTGGTGACTTGAGGACTTAAAATTAGATATCAACTGTGCGATTTGGCTGTCACAAGTTTCGACATTGAATGACATACTGAAAAGACACTGTCAAAACCATTTTTTAATGATTATGAATTATAATTTTATAGTTTTTCTTTAAATATTTCTGAGATTTACTAAAAAACCGTTAAAATCGGTGCAATGTTGACATTCATCACACTAAAAGTTGTTCCGATCAAATCGGAAGTTTTTTCTCTTAATAGGTGAATCAACTTTTTAATATTTTTTCTGGCTTATAAATCCACCTTTATTTGAAAAGTTGAATTGAAAAGTAGTTGTTTTTATTTACAGTGTACAGTGCTGATAAAAAAACGAGTTTTATTAAAAATTGCATACAATGAACCCACTGTGCGGCATGGTGAGAACGTAAAAACAAAACAGTGTCGAAAAGTTGTATTTTTCAATATAAGAGCTGCAAAGGTAAACTTTTTAGTAATGTTTTTGTTTGGTTATAATTAGAAGACCATTTCGTTAATATAGATTTACTAGTAAATCTATTAAAAACAGAATCGCAGGAAAAATATAATGAAGTTTAATAATGAAATAAAGACTAACTACCATTATTTATTTTTATAAAAATGGAACGAAAAACAAAATTTCAGTTACTTCAATATTTAATGTAAATGAACCATTTTGAAATTCTATTACCTATTTTTAATACAGTTTTTTTCAGAAAAATATTTTTATTTACTATTAAGGCCGTTGCAAATATTTTTCAAAGTTTATGTCGCCCCCTCCCCCTTCAAAGTTGGCCTGAATAATCCGGGGGCAAAACAAATATTTTTTTTCGAAAAACTTCAAAATTTAAATTAAAATTTAAGTTTAATCAACTGAAAACCAGTTCAAATGCATTTTCCCGCGGTTATTATCATATTCAGCATGTTAGAACTCCTTTGAAAACATTTCAAATAAGCATAAGCATAAGCATAGGTGCCCACCCGCAGTTGCTACTCCGTTATTGACAAGACAGCGCGTCCACACAGGCACCGCACTACTCAACTCCTTTGAAAACATTTCAAATTTTCATAAAATACCAATGTACAGTCCCACGAAAAGTGGGCGCAAAAAGAAATCCGTCAATACCTCTATTTCCAAAACTAATGATTGGAAAGCAACTGTACGCTAGTAAAATGCATTTTAAAACACATTTTTCATCCAAATGTTGAAACCTAGGCTTGTACTTTAATTTTTTATATTTTTTATTTTTTTTTGCCCCCCCCCCCACGACTTTGGTAAGAGCCGAGGGACACATTTGCAACGGCCTAATATCTTTTCAATAATAATCATTAATCAGACTATAACTTGTCTGCCTGTGTGGATCAATCGGACCGCGCACTGGACTCACAATCCAGAGGTCGCCGGTTCGAATCCCGAGGCGGACGCAAAAATTTCTTAGTGTAAATATAGGTAATCGGTGCCCTCTCCCCGTGCCCATACCTTCACACTTAGCAGACCCGGGAGGCGGAGTCTTGTCGCAAAAAAAAGAACGATACACGCCTGTGGATCCGTTGACAAAACCGTAAGGTTTAAGAGGGCCACATTGTAAGGTGTTACGTCGATTCCGTACTAAAACAAAGTGACACAAAATTACGACTGATTTTCTGAGGAAGAAATGTTAAATTCACTGCTGAGTAAAATTGAGTAAAAAATATGGAAAAATGTCGTTTTGTGTCATAATTAATATCAAATATACAAAAAATTTGGTGCCACATGGTTAAATTATTAGGCATTTCTTAAATAATATGATGTATCAAGTATAAGTTTAATTTAAATTTCTTTTACGTTCAAGTGTTCAAAATTCTGTTTTAATGGGTTGAATTTACGAAATCAGGCTTACTAAAGTTGATTTGAAATATCAAAACTTACAAACCAAATGTATGAACACAATACCCTTGAAACATTTGTTTGGCCAAAGCTTTTGCCTTTCTCACGTTACTGAGGAAAGGCTTTAAAATCACTCGAAAAATGAACTTCTCAATTAGACCTCCTAGAACCACCTTCATGTATACCTATCAACTCAGAATCAAATTCTGAGCAAATGTCTGTGTGTGTGGTGGGATGTTGATCAAAAAATTGTCACTCGATTGTCTCGACATTGGCTGAACCGATTTTGTCCGCTTTGGCGTCATTTGATCCGTCTTGGGGTCTCATAAATCGCTATTAAAAATTATGCAGTTTAGTTAAGTACTTCAAAAGTTATGCTAAAATAACGATTTCAACTAAAGTCCGGAAGATTGTAAAAAGGGTGGTTTTGTAAGAAAACCCGTCATGCTATACATTTTAAGAAAGGTATTTAAAAGATTTGTCCAATGCGTCCAAGACATTGAATATCTGACAAATCTATCATGTTATTAATACGCATTTTGGAGGCCGGATCTCAGATATGTTGATGAAAACGTTGCCGGGATCTCTCATGCGACCTATCGTTGGATAGGTATTCAAAAGACCTTTCCAACGCGTCCAAAACATTGAAGATCTGACAACCCTATCAAGAGCTATCACGCACTTTTTGCCTTTTGGATAGCACCCTTTAAATGTGAGGAAGGCGCCAACCACCTAAGGGTGAATTAAGTAACGTTTTTTAAATTAAAAAAAAAATGAAAAAAAAAACCATTTTGAAGCCAAATAAATATCATAATTTTAGTAAATGTTTGTTTTTTTTTTCAACTGTTAAGTTATTTTTTTAAACGAAGATTTCTTTTCTTTTGTTTTTTTTAGAAATTTTGCAAACTATGCAAAACATTGCTACATTTAAAAACGTTCAACAATTCCATTTGAAAAGAGCATAAACCGATAAAAAATATCCGATCGGGCTCAACTTAATTCTTGAAGTTTTTTGGCCAAAATAATTTCATTCGTATTTTTTATTTGGCCCTTAGGGTGACCTTCGCCGTGCTAGGGTAGTCTCAAAAATGGAAATTTTCGTCAATTTCCGCAATAATCATAACTTCGTGTCATTTAAACCATTTTATTTTTCATAACATATAAAAAAAATTGAAGTGTCGTACGTTTCAGAGATATGATTTTTAGAAGATTTCGCTACACAGGAAAAAAATGATGGTGATATTCATCAGAAAATGGTGACAGATTTTGTGTCAAAAATTTGAGGGTCCAGTCACTTTTGGACTCGACTTTCACCGATTTGGACCAAACTTGGAGGGAACATTCGTCTATCGATAGTTAACAGAAATCCCAAGTTTGGTGCTGATTGGACCATCCCTCTATTTTTGGCACCACCCTCTATTTTGACGATTTTCTAAAAAACTTTTTTTTTCATAAATAATACTCGAACAAAAGACTTTCTACAGGTTGCATTTTATAGAATTGCTCAAGGAATTCGATAAAAATAAAATTTTAACCCTCAAATGCCCGCTGATATTATATTTTAACGATTTAAGTATTAAAATTTAGTTTTGACCAATTCCATGTACTTCCGAGTGCTGCGCAAAATCAAACATTTTTAGGTTAAATCATTGTATCTCGCCAATAGTTCATTTTAGTTTGAGGTATACATTGATTATTACGTAAAATTGTCTGGAGAACACGATGGTGATAAAATAAAACAAATAAAAATATAAGGAATTGGTCAAAACTGAATATTAATACTTAAATCGTTATAATATAATATTAGTGGGCATATAAGGATTACAATTTTATTTTTATCAAATTCCTTGAAAAATTTTCTATAAAATGCAACTTGGAGAAAGTCTTTTGCTCAAATAGTTGAAAAGTTATGATTAAAAGAAAATTTTTTTTTAGAAAATAGTCAAAAAAGAAGCAATTAGCACCAAACTTCGGATTTCTGTTAACTATCGATAGATGAACGTTTGGAGGGGTTTGATCCAAATCGTTGATGGTCGAGTCCAAAAGTGTACTCAGTTGACCTGGAATGACCCATATATTATAAAATCAACCTATTTATCTAATAAGGAGGACTGTTTGGCAAATTTTGCTTGGTAATTTTTTTTAATGATAATCAAGACTTATTCATTGTGTTGTTTTGTACATTAATATCAAAACAACCCCATTTCGCAGTACCGCTTCTTCCGGTCTTCCGTAAAACGGAAACCAGTTCCACTCAAGAACGCTGCTGATGGATGTCCTGGGAATTGCACGTGGCTCGCGCGCGCGTTCCTACTTTAGAGCTGAAAGCACCTCGACGCCAGTGGCAGCAGCTGCCTGGTGCTTTTCCTCGTCCTGGTACTACAAACCGGAGGAGGGTAATGAAAATTCAGGAGCTAATATTTAAAATTTACGGTGTCACATAATTTGCAGATTTTCGTTCTCATTTTCACCGCCGGAACGTTCGTTTGTGTGTGTGTGTGTGTGGGAGAGTTTCGGATCCTCTGCCGGATCTGGGAGGCCCTCTTAAATTGTTGGGACTCACACATGTGAGCAGCACATGAAATGTTCCGGTGTCAAGTTGTGCCTTGGGGGTACTTTGTTTGTGGTGAACGTTGAGAAATGACGGCAATCAACATTACAGGGGACTTTGCGTGGGTGGGTGTACTCAGGTGGGCTGTTGAAAGGTTAGAGGTATTTTGAGCTAGTTCCAAATGTGAAATTTGTTTAAAATTGAGTTTTGTGAAAACACAACGACTATTCAAAGTGAAACACAGTTTCAACCTTAACTTTCACGATCCAGATATCCCGTAGAAAAACACCAACAACGGTTGCATAAAATCGGGCTAATCTTTCCTGTACACAGGTGGAACAAATGTTGCAGAGAGAGAGAGAGAAAAAATAATCCTCTAGTTAAATGTGGCACCACCTGGTTTCCAGTGCTGCCAGCGCGAAAGGGCACGCCCGCGACGTAAACGACAAATCATAATTGATGCTACACAGAGTGCTCTTGTCGTCATCACCGCGCGTAATCATCGTTACTGTTTTTAGACGGGGGGAAAAGGGCTTTCCAACACTTGACGCACAGGCACACCACTTGAGGTGATTAAAATGTTTAAAGTGCGTCCTGTAGTGTTTCTGGAGTAGGCATTATGGTTTGGAAGCTTGATTTTCTCGTACTTAGTTCAGAAGGCAAGATTGCAGGGCTTATAATCGAATCTTTGGGCGTACTCAGTTGGTTATTGATTGTTACATAATACAAAGTTGTTTTGAAATTTTAAATTTTGTGATGATTTATGTTCTTTTCAATTATTTATACAATCAAAATTCAACTGAAAAAATTGGCTCTAAACAGTCAAAACCAAAAAAAAATTATAAGGCTTTGTAAATCAAATCCATGAAATCGTAATAATATTCAAATAATTCTTTAAAAAAAACATTTGGGATTACATAATTTCCTTTCCCTTCTATATAATTTTGACATAAAACAATTGAATTTTCTGTCTAAATTTTCAAAAATGGAAAAATTAACTATTATTTTTTTTATCGATTTCGACATTTTGTTTGTATCGCCATAATATGCATTTTTTTTATAGGATGTTTGTTTTTTTTTCTGTAAAGCAGGCCCGCCCAACGTACGGCTTGCGGGCTGGATCCAGCCATTTCATTCGGCCCGCGACTGCATTTCAAAATAGTTCTATCAATGGTCCTTAAGGCAGTTCATGAAATATTCGATAAGAAAATTTAGAGACTAGATTGAAAAAAAAGCATAAGATCAAATTTTCACAAAAATTTAATTGAAAAAATTGAGCTGTTATTTTGTGCTTTAGTTATGTTTTTATTTCAAATTCAAACATTCTTTATGTTTGAATTTAGTTTTTATCATTTCTATATTAATGTTTTCATAATCAATAATTAAATTGAAAACAAGGAAAAGAAAGCATAATTATCAGTTTCGATAAATTGTTAAGTGTACGATAACAAACTTGATTGTTGTAAAGAATAATTCTAATATTGAATTTCTTACAATTTTGAATGTGTTAATTTTAAATTTTAGTTTTTCTGTCCTGAGCCATTTAATTCAAATTGATTTTTATTTATAATGAGTAGATCAAAAATGATGTTTTATTAAAACTTTTTAGTAATAGATTTTGTCAAGAATAAGCTTAAAAAAGCAAATTATTTATTCAGATAACGGAGTTCGCTGCAAATATTTTTGAAATTTTGAAAAATGTCTCAAAATTTCAAAAAAAAAAATGTACTGAATTTCATTTGTTTGAAGAATTTTTAAGAAAAACTTTTTAAATTTTGTGTGTGTTTAAAATCTTTTTATAATATCTGGTAAGTTATTTCCAAAAACGTGCACAATAACGCAAAAAAATGTTATTTTTTTGTAAAGAAGATTTGAATCCAAATTTCGTTTAAATAAATTCTTTTTATCAATAGTTTTTAATTTCAAAATGTACCTTTGTTTTTCTTACTTATGATCCAGAAAAATGAATCTTATTTGCAGTACTAGTTTTTTTTTATTTGATTAGTTTTAAATGATCTGATGAATATAATGTTATGCTTTTTTTTTGCATTTTCAACTTTTGTCAAATATTAGTTCCGGCCCACCACTGCTTCAGAAAAATCAGAGCAAGTTGGGCACCCCTGCTGTAAAGGGACCATCCAAAAACCACACTTTTTTTTAAATTTTAAACCCCCACCCCCTCGTAGACAATTGTGCATTCAAATTATTATTTTTTGTATGGAGCGTGGCCATTTTCTGGAAACCTCAGATTTCCCCCTCCCCATCAAAGTGTAACTTTTGGAAATCGGAGCTGGATCATTTTTCGGATTGTTGTTTCATCTCACGGTATTTTTCATCGAACAACAGCACTTTTTAAACTGAAAAATCTTAATTAATGTTATTCCTTTAAAAAAAAAAAAAACACATTTTAGGCCTTAACAAACTTTACGCCAAAATTTTATAATTTGAAATAAAATGTTCAGTTATTTTAATTATGAAAATTGACAGAGATTTTCTGCGAACCAGCTACATTTCAGCTGATTGAATGAGAACATAGTGAGAATCGAGAAAATTGGTCAAAATTTATTGTGAAAATCATTTTTTTTAAAGAAAATTGGAAGAAGAATTCTTGATTATAATACTTTTCAAACTTTTTGTTTACTTTCCTTAAAAAATGCAAAGCAGCAGAGATAATATTTTTAAATTGAACAAATTAAAAAAAATCAAAGATATTAAACGAAGCTTTTAGTCAGAAGATATTTGAAAAAAATAATTTAAAGAATTTTTTTTCACATAAGCAGCCTCTATGACTGTTGAAAAATAGTTTTGAAAAAAAATGTTATAAAAACATTATAATTTAAGAAAAAGTTTTTGTCACAAACAATGCGTACTTGCTTTATTTTTAAAATTATGAATATCTGTTAATATTTAAAAATGCAAAGACTTAAATTATGCATACAATGAATATTTCTTATCCAGATAAATTTTATAGAAAAAAAACTCCAAGTTGAAATAAACACTCTTATTTTTTTTCAAGAAACCATAATTATGACATTGCTTTTAGACAATATTAAAAAAATATTATGCTATATTTCCTGAATTTATTGTACATTATCTCAGTACAGTGTTGCCAATCCTTTGTACTTATTTGAGATGTAAATAATGCAAACTTTCTATCGAAATAAAAGTGGAAATAAATTTCATGAAATTTTCATCTCCTAATCTTTATAATTATATAAATTATGATAGCAAAAATTATCACAAAATACTTAAAACATAGTTATTATAAAATATCAAGATAAATCTCTGGTTTTACGCTAGATTTTACATATTTAGCCGGTCTGTGGTCCCTTATCTCAAAATTTGTATAATGTCAAAAGTACCCAATTTGATAAAAGCCAGTTTCATCACTCAATTGCTTAAATTCTCTAATTATCACAATCTGTTTCCCCGTTTCTTTGCATGGAGCGTAAAAAAAAAGATTTTATTATTAGAAAATCATATCGGAGTGTTTTGCGAAAAAATCTGACTTTTTCAAATGTTAGGCTAGATTTTTAAAACTCTTAACTATTTTTACTCGAAAGTCAAACTAATCACCTGACATTTGCGTCAAGAGAGCTTAAATTGATTAAAATAACGCATACTAATGTTGTTTTGTTTTTATTTATTTATTTATTTTTACAAATGTAGTGTTTGAAAAAATCGACGAAAAGAATAAATTTTTGTACGATCCTAATACGGCGTAGGTCACCCTAATTGGTCAAGGAACTCCCATGTCAAATATGAGCCAAACCGGAGGTTGGGATCCTGCTGGTTTGACGTAGAATCTCGTTTGGTACGGTATGTCCACGCCTCCTTCCTCCCCTGATCATTCTATGAAATGAGGTGTAATGCGTTTCGGGAGCTCTAAAAAGTACTGCAATCGTTAATAATGTCAAAAAAAAAAACTTTGGGCTTGATCAGTTCTTAAGTTATTCTTGGCCTAAAGCAACCTTTACAAGATCTGAAAATTAAACTAAAGCCATATTATTTTAGTACAGTGCTGCCGGATTCTAAAACGTACAACACAATAAATAAAAGTAGAATTTTGGAAGGTTCGAAGTTTGATGGTTTTAAATTACCTCTTTTTGTATAACTTTACCTAAATTAATTTGTACACCAGTGAACAGAAAGTAATGACAATTTCCCTAGTCTCTTATGTAAAAATACACTTTATTTGACACAAAACGTTTCACGAAACATTGGTTTTTAAAATAATTTAATTAAATGAAATCAATCAATAAAATTACTCAAACAATATTTTTTCGTAAAAGATTTTTTTTGTTAAATCCAGGCAATTGTTAGCAAAGAGGTATTTTTGGCAACCCTTCCCCCGCAATCCTAAACCATCATCAACAGCAGCTTATCTCAAGTGCTGCCGGTCAAAAAATAGACTTCCTCAAATGTCTCCATTTGAAGTGTTGTGGCCACTTACTGTGGGGGCAAACTTGTCGTGTTTTCGTTTTCTTTTTATAGAACTCCTTCTGGCCTGTGCCCGTAATTGGCAAATAAATTTAGCGAAACCGCTCTATTTTTCGCTCGTGGTGACAGCAGTGCTGCCAAACTACTCGGTGGGCGTGCGTGCTTTGTTGTTTTAGGACTCTTTGTATCCGTTTTCTTTTGGAGAAAAAAGTGATGGGAAATAACTCTTTCAATGTGTTTTTCTTTGCCTGGTGGGACCTAGTGGAGAGCCCTCTTCGGAACAAGTGGGGACAATTTTTGGGGTCCACTCAGAGTGAAGTTGGCACCTTTGAGTTATAGACTTGTGGAGAATTTATGAGCCACTCAAGAGGACAAGTTTTTTTTTGTTGGTTGCAACACCTTTTCCACAACTTCTTGGCAGTGAAAAAGCCATAAACAGTTTGTTATAGGTTTGGTGATCCGTATTGAGCTACTACGCTGAAAGAAAATTATCGATTGTGATTATTTTAGAACTAAGTTAAATGCAAGTAATTAAAATTTTAACAAAGGTTCAGGGTAAAAACTGCTTACTTATCAGTGCTTTTTCACATTAAAAGGGTACAATTTCAGTTTTTTAAGGTAGTCACTTTAACCATCGTATTCCTCCCATGTGGCACCATTTCAGCGACGGAGGAAATTTATGGGTAAGAAAAAGTTTCACTCCCCTTTTGTTTTATATACATTTTTCCGCCAGGAGTTTCCACACCCCTCCCAGCAGGTGGCGCTGGTGGGTGTAAAGAGGTGCACTTAATTTCGCGTCTGGTGCTGAATTTATTGAGCGTCTTGGCGATGGAAACAAAAGTCCAAATTGTATTCCGTTTGCCAGTTGCGATATTATGGCAAAAGTTGCACGGACGCGTTGTGAATATTTTAAGGCATCAGAGTTCTGGTGGGCGGCTAGAGCCGCGACTAATTTGAATGCATAATGCACGGCGGGTAATACATTTTTCAATTGTTATCGTTTAGTGTTGAATAAAATATATCTTGCAGCAGCAAGGGAGTCAAAAGTTTTCAGCGGAATATTAATGGAAAAGCAAGTAATGTTACTTAGCATTAATTTGAGGAATTTTCTACGTTTTCGCAAATCGAATTATCTTTTTGTTTTTTTTATACAAATACAAATTTTGTTAATTTTCTGTTAAGTTTAATCTTTTGCCTTAGAGATGCAGAGTAAAACCTGATAACAAACACAAGAATTTTTGATAAAATAGTGACTTTTATAAAAATCAAAAATATTGTCAAACAAAATTACAAAGCTATGAAAGTAGATGCAAAATAAAATTTGCAATCGAAAAAAACTTGAAACATTTTTTGATAAGGTGAAAAATTTTCAAGTTTTGGGGAAATAAATGCACACAAATTATTTTTTTTTGCAATTTGAAAATACAAGAAAGACAATCTATAAAAAAATTCGTAAAGCTAAGAAAATCATCTGCAGTATTTGTTCGTGATTTGTAAATTATTAGCAGACCACTCTTCACGAATCAATCATAAAAAATGGAATTAAATATTATTTTGAAAATTTCAGAAATTTTCAATTATTGCTGAATCAGACAGTGGTTAACGTATTGCATCGTTTTCTTGATTACACATGAAAAATGATTCTGTCACGTTCCCCAGAAAACCATTCCCCCGAATGTACCATTTCCCCAGAAAAGTTTCTTTCTCGAAAAATCAAAGTAGTTTCAAATATTAGTTTGTTTGAAATTTCTTAGAAAATATAAAAATTAAACAAGGTTATTTTATCCATGCCAAGAAATTTTCCTTTTTTTTGACAACAATTCTTGAGAAAATAACAGAAAATGTTAATTCGGCTTATGACTCGTTCTATTATGGGAGCGTAACGCAGTAGGGGGGGAGGGGGGATCGGAGGCCGTGTTACACTCCATACAAAATTTTTAAAATTTGTATGGAAATTTTGTTACGAGGGGGGGGGGGGGAGGGGGTCTAAAAGTCCGATTTTTCGCGTTACGTAATAAAAGAACGCTCCCTATTCTAAGAAATTTTCTCAAAAAGTCAAATTAAAAACATTTTCAAAATTCTCAAAAAAAAATCAAAAAGTTTGGAATTCAAAAATCAAAATTAAAGAGAAAAGAAATTTTAAAATTTTAAAAAAATCAAGATTATGAATTTTATTTTTTTTCGTTTAAAAATTTGAAATTATTTAGGAAATTTAGGAAATTTAGGAAATTTAGGAAATTTAGGAAATTTAGGAAATTTAGGAAATTTAGGAAATTTAGGAAATTTAGGAAATTTAGGAAATTTAGGAAATTTTGGAAATTTTGGAAATTTTGGAAATTTTGGAAATTTTGGAAATTTTGGAAATTTTGGAAATTTTGGAAATTTTGGAAATTTTGGAAATTTTGGAAATTTTGGAAATTTTGGAAATTTTGGAAATTTTGGAAATTTTGGAAATTTTGGAAATTTTGGAAATTTTGGAAATTTTGGAAATTTTGGAAAATTTGGAAATTTTGGAAATTTTGGAAATTTTGGAAATTTTGGAAATTTTGGAAATTTTGGAAATTTTAGAAATTTTGGAAATTTTGGAAATTTTGGAAATTTTGGAAATTTTGGAAATTTTTGAAATTTTTGAAATTTTTGAAATTTTTGAAATTTTTGAAATTTTTGAAATTTTTGAAATTTTTGAAATTTTTGAAATTTTTGAAATTTTTGAAATTTTTGAAATTTTTGAAATTTTTGAAATTTTTGAAATTTTTGAAATTTTTGAAATTTTTGAAATTTTTGAAATTTTTGAAATTTTTGAAATTTTTGAAATTTTGGAAATTTTGGAAATTTTGGAAATTTTGGAAATTTTGGAAATTTTGGAAATTTTGGAAATTTTGGAAATTTTGGAAATTTTGGAAATTTTGGAAATTTTGGAAATTTTGGAAATTTTGAAAATTTTGGAAATTTTGGAAATTTTGGAAATTTTGGAAATTTTGGAAATTTTGAAAATTTTGGAAATTTTGAAAATTTTGGAAATTTTGAAAATTTTGGAAATTTTGGAAATTTTGGAAATTTTGGAAATTTTGGAAATTTTGGAAATTTTGGAAATTTTGGAAATTTTGGAAATTTTGGAAATTTTGAAAATTTTGGAAATTTTGGAAATTTTGGAAATTTTGGAAATTTTGGAAATTTTTGAAATTTTTGAAATTTTTGAAATTTTGGAAATTTTGGAAATTTTGGAAATTTTGGAAATTTTGGAAATTTTGGAAATTTTGGAAATTTTGGAAATTTTGGAAATTTTAGAAAATTTTGGAAATTTTGGAAATTTTGGAAATTTTGGAAATTTTGAAAATTTTGGAAATTTTGGAAATTTGGAAAATTTTGAAAACATTCAGAAATTTTGAAAATTTTGGATTTTTTTTATTTTGGAAATAATTATAGTCACCACAATAAATATTTCTGGGGAACGGTACATTCTGGGGAATTGATTTCTGGGGAATGGTATTCGGGGGAATTGTTTTATGGAAAACGTGACACAATCAGAAAAATAAATAAAATTTTGATACATTTTTTGTGGAAAATATCTTTAGATGAAACCCTTTCAAAAATGTAAATGTTGTAAATTTGATTCTTTTTCTGAAAATAGTGAAATTCTTAGGGATTTAAATGAGAATAAAAGGAAACTCTTAGCGATTTGATGTTTGCAAATCTGAAAATCTGGAAAACTTCAAAATCATTCAAATCCTCAAATCTTCAAATCTCCAAATCTTCAAATCTTCAAATCTTCAAATCTTCAAATCTTCAAATCTTCAAATCTTCAAATCTTCAAATCTTCAAATCTTCAAATCTTCAAATCTTCAAATCTTCAAATCTTCAAATCTTCAAATCTTCAAATCTTCAAATCTTCAAATCTTCAAATCTTCAAATCTTCAAATCTTCAAATCTTCAAATCTTCAAATCTTCAAATCTTCAAATCTTCAAATCTTCAAATCTTCAAATCTTCAAATCTTCAAATCTTCAAATCTTCAAATCTTCAAATCTTCAAATCTTCAAATCTTCAAATCTTCAAATCTTTAAATCTTCAAATCTTCAAATCTTCAAATCTTCAAATCTCCAAATCTTCAAATCTTCAAATCTTCAAATCTTCAAATCTTCAAATCTCGGATTAGTTTTAAAAAAGATTTGAAGATTTGAAGATTTGAAGATTTGAAGATTTGAAGATTTGAAGATTTGAAGATTTGAAGATTTAAAGATTTGAAGATTTGAAGATTTGAAGATTTGAAGATTTGAAGATTTGAAGATTTGAAGATTTGAAGATTTGAAGATTTGAAGATTTGAAGATTTGAAGATTTGAAGATTTGAAGATTTGAAGATTTGAAGATTTGAAGATTTGAAGATTTGAAGATTTGAAGATTTGAAGATTTGAAGATTTGAAGATTTCAAGATTTCAAGATTTCAAGATTTCAAGATTTCAAGATTTCAAGATTTCAAGATTTCAAGATTTCAAGATTTGAAGATTTGAAGATTTGAAGATTTGAAGATTTGAAGATTTGAAGATTTGAAGATTTGAAGATTTGAAGATTTGAAGATTTGAAGATTTGAAGATTTGAAGATTTGAAAATTTGAAGATTTGAAGATTTGAAGAATCGATGGTTCCTACGAATGGATTTCGAGGGAATGGTTCAGAACTTTTTTTTCTCTGTGACTTAAAGATGTGGATGCTACATGGCCGAACCTATTTATTTTCTTTTTTTCTGTTTCTGTCATCAAGTTTTTCAAATTTTTTAAATCTTTTTCCTTTGATCTTGGAAAAGCCACAAACCAAAAATAAACGCAAAGCCAAACTCAGCCCGAGTCGTCACTGTTGATTCGTTGACTTCGACAGGTTCAAAAGTCACCAAAGTAATTAATTTCCACCGAACCGAAATGAAAAATGTTCCGCCGCCGGCGGGTTTTTCTTTTCCTCAGAGGACACTGGAACGGAACGGAGTGACGCCGCCTGCGGCCGTTAAAAAGTTGGACCATCATCATCATCGCCGCCAAGATGGTGTAATTTCCGGGCTCAAAAACCTCGCGCCGATCAAAATTTGGCTGATTTTTAACGATGTCATCAGCGTGAAAGCCAACGCCGCCGTCGTCGTCGTTTTTCGCAGGAGTAAAAAACGGATTTGGAACGGAACGGGTGTCTTTGGGTAAATCCTAACGCAGAAATTCTCTTCCGTGGGGCGTGGGAAGAATCTGGCCCGGTGAAAGCTGTTTTGAAGTGTTGGATATCTGGATGAGCGTTAATTTTGGTGGGGCGACGATTTCTTACTCGAGCGTAATGTCAGTGATGGAAGGCTCTTGATTTTGAGCTGGACTTTGTCCCAGCTTGAGTTTCATGAAATTGGAACACTATGTTCGTGGTTCACATTTTCGTGAACGCTTGTTCCGATTTTAGAAACTTGTTTTTCTCCGAGTGGTATAGTGAAAATGACTCATTAGTGACAGCCAAGGTGAACTTTTCACACCTCTGTTTCCGCTAAGGTCCTCAACTTTACACGCGATGTTGGTCTGTGTTTGTAAATACGGAAAATATGGCGTCGTCGCCATTTCCTCCATTTCCGCGCTTGATGTCATGCTTTTGATGGCCACCAGCTCAGCTGCTGCTGTATAATACCAATAATCAGGAGAAGCGAGATTTATCCTTCTTTAACGAGATGCAGCTGGCTTGTCGGAAGAAGGGGGAGGGGGGTCGGTTTTGTCTGTTTGTGGATCTTCGTAAAAGATAATGAGACCCATCATTGACTTGTTTAAAATTTATGCTTTAATTAGGCAAACTTCGTAATGAGTCAGCGGCGAGGAGGCAAAATTTCCCTGTCGGCGCCACCGATTGAATTACTTTATTTTGCTTGGCTTGGTGGCGGCTTTAATTGCGTTTTGGGTGGTTTCGAATTTGCCGTGGTAATTGGAACAAAGTCGCGGTTCGGCCCGGCCATGACTGATTGAGCGGCGACGGGGGTTTTACGATTATTGACCGTGCGATAAGATGTTTATGGGCGAGGATTTTCTTACCCAAAAGTTATTGCCCTATCAGTTTATCAGTTTGTTAGGACCGGTGCATTACCTGGAATGATAAGAGAGACGGAAGGTGAAATTAGCATAAAATTGTCATAACATCGATTGAAAGCAATAGAATCATGGACACAAATTTTCAAAATATTAATTAATTTGAACATATTTTTTCCCTGAAGTTGTACGCCTTTATCGATCTCTGGTGTCAAAATTATGTTTGATTCAAAATACAAAAATAAACGTGTACATCGTACAAAATACTTTCAACAGTTTACAACTGATTGCACATGCCCATACCGGGAATTCACATGATTTTTTTTTATATATTTTATCCCGAGAATACCCGAAATTGATAAAATAATCCAATTTCGGTCTGGAAAATCAAATTTGGTTGTGGAAATAGATGAACAGTTATATACTTAGTAATCGATAAAAATTCTATAGCATTCAAATCGGTTTCCAGCGTATATCAGCATTAATTTGGCTTATAAGGAAAAAATGTTAAAATTGCAGTCTAGTATGTTATATTCGCAAAAAGGCGTTGCGCTTTTTAAATTTTCTATTGAATATTTTTATGTTGAGATTTGAAAAGATTACCCATTATTTACGTATATTCATGATTTTAAATTTAAAAAATATCATATTCAATTATTATTCATCAAACATCGGGATCAGCATCAGGATAAGTGTATCGAACTAAGACAGCTGTTATGTCATTTTTTATCATAATGTTTTGATATTTTTTTTATTGACAGAACAAAACAATTAGATTTCCAAATTTATTGCTCTACAATCTTTTGTACCTATTTAGACTGGAGTCTTAATTTTCCTGAGTTGGCGGTTGTGACTTAAAGATAATTTGTAAAATACTTTTATAAATATAATACATGAAACACTAAACTTATCCTAAATTTTACATTGACTAGTATCGTTACATTTTTGTCGTTTTTTGTTTTTTTTAGACATTTCAATGAATTTTTTAAAACTTTTTAAGGTATAAAAAATATAGGAGACATATCTAATTTGAAACACATTGGATTAGAAATTGTTGTGCTTTAAAAATCCAAAGCACAACAAAGAACAAAAAAAATGATTTATTTTGTTGTGAGTTTCTAAAGCTCACGTTTGTGGATTTTTAAATAAGGCCGATGCAAATATTTAAAAAAGTTTTTGTCCCTCGGCCCTGGCCGAGGTCAAGGTCAAATACAAAAATTAAAATAACAAGCCATAGTCTTCACATTTAAATGAAAAAAGTGTTTTAAAATGCATTTTACACTAGTTCAGTTGTTTTGCAATCATTAGTTTTCAAAAAATCTAAGATCTGACAAAAACAAAAATTGTATCGGAAAAAAGATTCTGCATCGAAAATTTTCAAAAAATCTTATGATTTTTTAATAAAGCCAAACATGCTAAAAATGATTTTAAACGCAGAAGAATGTATTTTAATTTGATTTCAGCTGACTTCACTTGAATTTTCATTGAAATTTTGAAGTTTATTGCAAAAATATTTTTTTGGCCTCCTGATTTTTCGGGCCAATTTTGAATGGGGGAGTGACAAAAACTTTTAAAAATATTAGTACCAGCCTAAAAAAAAAATGAGAAAATAAAAAAAAATTGAATAAAAAAAATAACAAAAAAATAATAATAATAATAAAAAAAAAAGGAAAATCACATTGGATTAGAAATTGTTGTGCTTTAAAAATCCAAAGCACAACAAAGAACAAAAAAAAATGATTTATTTTGTTGTGAGTTTCTAAAGCTCACGTTTGTGGATTTTTAAATTAGGAGTGAGAAGAAACTTACACTGGTTGATTTATTTAGAAAAAAAATATTTAGAAAAACTCTTGTTGAGCAAAAATCTATACACTTTGCCGTTATGAAACAATGGTATAGCAAAAACTGTTAAAGAATCATTTAGATTATTTTGGAATTTGTAAATTTAAAGTATAAACTGTGTCGTTTATTCAGTTTATAAATTTTCTTAAACATATTCAAAAAATTAACCATGATTTGCTAAATCAAATCTTCATGTTCTTCCATTTTTTTTTGTTAAAAGTTTACAAATATCAAGTTTGCTTTTACGAATAATATCGTTCGCTTTGTTCTCACGAGAACATTTCTAGATGAAATGTTAAAGGTCCTATAACCATGTGAATTGCAAAAGCTTAACATTTAACTCTAAATTAGTTAGGTGTTCACAGGTTTTCATTAATTGAGAATGACTTTGGATCATTTTTTTTTTGATAAATTTGGTTTGTAAGAAATTTGAAAAGGACAATTATTGATAACCAATATTGAACCGAGGAAAACTTGGGAAACTGTCCAATTTATTCCTTTAAAACCAAAAATAAATAATTAGCAAAAGCTTTCGCCAAATAAAAAAAATAAAAAAAATCTGTTAAAATTCCGTACAAATCCGTATGATGCGAAAAATTCCGTACCTGTTAAAAATCCCCGAAGAGGGTAGAAAATCCGGATATTTGATAGCCTTAACTTAACTGGTTAAAAGAAATCATATCTCTGTGGAGTGTTAATAACTCTACAATGAATTTTAAAACATTGTATAAAATTTATGGTTAACAATAGAGCAGTTCTCTACGGAATCGGTCTTTTTTCTTGAATTTTAATTTTTGGTTTTTTTTAATCTGGCTGAAACTTTTTTGGTGCCTTCGGTATGCCCAAAGAAGCCATTTTGCATCATTAGTTTGTCCATATAATTTGCCATAAAATTTGGCAGCTGTCCATACAAAAATGATGTATGAAAATTCAAAAATCTGTATCTTTTGAAGGAAATTTTTGATCGATTTGGTGTCTTCGGCAAAGTTGTAGGTATGGATATGGACTACACTGAAAAAAAAATGATACACGGTAAAAACATTTTTGGTGATTTTTAATTTCACTTTTTGTCACCAGAACTTGATTTGCAAAAAATCACTATTTTTATTTTTTTTTATTTTTTGGTATGTTTTAGAGGACATCAAATGCCAACTTTTCAAAAATCTCCAGAATGGGCAAAAAATCTTTGACCAAGTTAAGATTTTTTTAATCAATATATTTTTTTCAAAAAATCGAAATATTGGTCGTAAAAAATTTTCAACTTCATTTTTCGATGTAAAATTGAATTTTCAATCAAAAAGTACCTGAGTAAAATTTTGATAAAGTTCATCGTTTTCAAGTTATAGCAATTTTCATGTAACTTTTTTCAAAATAGTCGCAGTTGCCGATGTTTGCTCACTTTTGAAAAAAATATATTGGAAAAGCTGAGAAAATTCTCTATATTTTGCTTATTCGGACTTTGTTGATACGACCCTTAGTTGCTGAGATATTGCCATGCAAAGGGTTAAAAACAAGAATATTGATGTTTTCTAAGTCTCACCTAAACAACCCACCATTTTCTAATGTCGATATCTCAGCAACTAATGGTCCGATTTACAATGTCAAAATATGAAACATTCTTGAAATTTTCCGATTTTTCGAAAAAAATATTTTCAAAAATTTTAAATCAAGACTAACGTATCAAAAGGGCGTAATATTGAATGTTTGGTCTCAGTGCAATGCTAGTCCAAAACAGGAATTTTTCAGGTATTTTTTATTCGATCCTTCCTAATACACTACTCGACAAAACAAAACTTGTGTCAAGGGATTGACGATATCTCATCCGTTCCTGAGAGAAAAGGCATCCCCGAATCCGATGCAATCGACAGAATTTGATTTTATGTCCACGCGGACTGATGCGAATCTGGTAAATTTTTTAACATAAAAAATCGAACAATTTAAAAAAAACCATGCGTCTCCTCCCAATTATATGAGCCATCTACAAGAATATGGAAGCGCCTGGTGCATAGCCATTTCCTTTAAGCACAACGGAAACAACCAATACAAATGTATAAAAAAGTTGTCAAGTTCTCGGGGGGTCCACAGCTAGCATTTTTTGTACGATTATAAAAAATAAATATTAAAAGTTTAAAATTAATTTATTTAAAAAACATATTTTTTGATTTATTTGTTTACTGAAATTTTATATATCTCAAAGGTCTATGGGTATTTCGGGATGTCCTTGGTCATCCAAGGACTGCCTGGAGTTAAGATCTACGAGTCTACCGCCGTAACAAGCAAGAGGTCGTCGGATTTTGACCCCGGATCTTGTGCGTATAGCATCAGTGCATATGGTAGACTACTATATGAATGTGTTGGGATGTCCATGGTCATCCAAGGACTCCCTGGAGTTAAGATCTACGAGTCTACCGCCGTAACAAGTAAGAGGTCGTCGGATTTTGACCCCGAATCTTGTGTGTATAGCATCAGTGGATATGGTAGACTACTGTATGAATGTGTTGGGATGTTCATGGTCATCCAAGGACTCCCTGGAGTTAAGATCTACGAGTCTACCGCCGTAACAAGCAAGAGGTCGTCGGATTTTGACCCCGGATCATGTGCGTATAGCATCAGTGCATATGGTAGACTACTATATGAATGTGTTGGGATGTCCATGGTCATCCGAGGACTCCCTGGAGTTAAGATCTACGAGTCTACCGCCGTATCAAGCAAGAGATCGTCTTATTTTGACCCCGAATCTTGTGCGTATATCCTTGCTTACCACTTAAGCCAAACGGCGACCTATTGTTTGTTACGGCGGTAGACTTGTAGACTCCAGGGACTCCTTGGATGACCATGGATATCCCAACACATTCATATAGTAGTCTATTATATGCACTGATGCTATACACACAAGATTCGGGGTCAAAATCCGACGACCTCTTGTTTGTTACGGCGGTAGACACGTAGATCTTAACTCCAGGGACTTGGGTGACCATGGACATTCCAACACATTCATATAGTAGTCTACCATATCCACTGACGCTATACGCACATGATCCGGGGTCAAAATCCGACGACCTCTTGCTTGTTACGGCGGTAGACTCGTAGATCTTAACTCCAGGGAGTCCTTGGATGACCATGAACATCCCAACACATTCATACAGTAGTCTACCATATGCACTGATGCTATACACACAAGATCCGAGGTCAAAATAAGACGACCTCTTGCTTGCTACGGCGGTAACTCGTAGATCTTAACATCAGGGAGTCCTCGGATGACCATGGACATCCCAACACATTCATACAGTAGTCTACCATATCCACTGATGCTATACGCACATGATCCGGGGTCAAAATCCGACGACCTCTTGCTTGTTACGGTGGTAGACTCGTAGATCTTAACTCCAGGGAGTCCTTGGATGACCATGAACATCCCAACACATTCATACAGTAGTCTACCATATGCACTGATGCTATACACACAAGATTCGGGGTCAAAATCCGACGACCTCTTACTTGTTACGGCGGTAGACTCGTAGATCTTAACTCCAGGGAGTCCTTGGATGACCATGGATATCCCAACACATTCACGTAGTAGTCTACCATATGCACTGATGCTATACGCACAAGATCCGGGGTCAAAATCCGACGACCTCTTGCTTGTTACGGCGGTAGACTCGTAGATCTTAACTCCAGGCAGTCCTTGGATGACCAAGGACATCCCGAAATACCCATAGACCTTTGAGATATATAAAATTTCAGTAAACAAATAAATCAAAAAATATGTTTTTTAAATAAATTAATTTTAAACTTTTAATATTTATTTTTTATAATCGTACAAAAAATGCTAGCTGTGGACCCCCCGAGAACTTGACAACTTTTTTATACATTTGTATTGGTTGTTTCCGTTGTGCTTAAAGGAAATGGCTATGCACCAGGCGCTTCCATATTCTTGTAGATGGCTCATATAATTGGGAGGAGACGCATGGTTTTTTTTTAAATTGTTCGATTTTTTATGTTAAAAAATTTACCAGATTCGCATCAGTCCGCGTGAACATAAAATCAAATTCTGTCGATTGCATCGGATTCGGGGATGCCTTTTCTCTCAGGAACGGATGAGATATCGTCAATCCCTTGACACAAGTTTTGTTTTGTCGAGTAGTGATATCAATTTAATTTGGCAGACATGTTATCATAAACTCAAATAAGCCATGGCAGTTTTATGTAAATGGAGCAAATTTAACTTGTGAAAGACATTTGAGAAGGTTGTTTCTTGTAATGCTTTTTTTATGATATTTTTTGATATTATGGTTAGAAGTTTGAAGATTTTAAATATCACAGAAATCATTTGATAAATCCTTGGTTCCGAAAATTGGCCTAAACGTCAAAATATGGATAAACAGCGAATTAAAAAAAAATGAAAATACATGCAACATAAACCTTGAAAAATAGTTGGCATGGCCTTAGGTTGTTCGTAAAAAAAAGTAAAAAAAATCCTTCTGAAAATTGACAATTTTAAAATATTTGAATACAAATTGAGAAGAGTTTTATTTTAGCTGTCCAATGCATATATTTCCAAAACAAACAATTTTTGCTCTTTGTTCAAAGATGTCATTTTGCATGCTCCCCGTGTAATCCACCAGCTTCTCTTTGCATCACTACGCGTGGTTTTATTTGCAATCCTGCTCAACAACCCCAACCCCCATTTTCTATGAACCGTATTACATCATGCAGGAGAAAATGCAACTCAGATTTGTTGAAAGGTTGCTATTTGACTTTTTTTTATATTTGCTTTGCAATATTACATTTTTATTTTGGATTTTTTCTTCGATGTTTGTCATGACTAGCTGCCTTAGTGAAAACACATATTTGTCAAATTTCCGGATTCCTGTTATTATAAAAAACCTCATTAGGTGAATTTCCAAAAGAGAAAATTAACGCCCTGAATGTGTTTGTGCCCTGCACGAAGATTAGTGGTCGTGTAATTGTGCAACGTTGGTGAAAAAATAGCCTCGACTCAAAGGGGTTGCAGCCAGGGCAAAAAACAAAAAAAAACTGTGGCAACATACTTCAAACTTAATAACACGAAAACTTTTGCACGAGATTTGCTTCGTCACTTTTTTTTCTTCTTCTAGCCTTTCTTCCTACCTTTTTTTTCTGCTGTCGCAAGGACACACATCTCGTTTTCTGAAACCGTTGGCACTTTTCATCCGGCTTAGGACATAACTTTTATTCACGGAAACCGCAGTTCATGCTTTATTCTGCCACGTTGCACAAGCTCCGCAAGCCATGGGTACGGGGATTTTCGAGAGTTTTTTTTTTTAAAGAAGAGGGATTTTAATAAATTATGGCGGTGGAAAATTACACTTCCTCGTACCTCTCGAAACCTCTCGATGGTAATGACGTAAGTGGGTGCTGAGAAGAGGGGCTTAGTTCTTGTGGTGAGGATGATGTTAATCAGCTGCAGGTTGAGACGTGCTAATGAGACTGGCTGACGAGCTGTTGCAATAAATTATAACTCGTGGTCGATGGTTGGTTGCCCGATTCTTTAAGCAAAAATAAGTAAATGTGGCAAATTTGAGCTAAATTGGTTAAGGTTAAAGGGACGCTATAGATCGTTAAAGTTTTTGAGAAAAAAAGTTTTCATGCAAAAACGTCTTCTTTCAATCGCTAATACAGTACTTGTTCGGTAACTGGGCTGAGAACGTAGCCCAGTCACCGAATGCTGCTAGTTGACTGGGCTGAACAAATATAACGAGGGGTCCACCGATGCATAATATTTTCCTGATGAAATATTAAAATAAAAGTTTATCAAATTTATTTACAATGCTTACTTTTCATATTAATTTAATTGTGACTTGAAATTAAATAAAAGTTTGAAAAAAGTTTTTTTCATGATTGAACATGATTTTTGCATCCATTAACCCCTCGGTCATTTTGGTTTGTTTTGGTTTTTTGGCGTTTGTCTGCTTTTTAACTGGGCTACGGCCCAGTCATAAATAATTACAATTTAATCTGACTATTGGCAATAATGCCACCTTTTGGTGAAATTTAGAAAAAAATTCTTTTCCCCATACATTTTTGCATTATTTCCATAAAAACATCAACGATCACCGTTAAACCTTAACTGATGTTGGTCAAAATTGGCACAATCACTTATTTTTACCTAAAGAATCGAGCCCGGGGGGTTTCTCTTAAAAAATACCTAAATTTTAAATATTCCCGGGCAGACGGTAATAACAAAATTCATGCCATTTCAATAACAAATACTGTTAAAATAACGAAAAATTTTATGGAATATTCTTGCAAAACCCATTTTTGCATAAGAGTTCAATAACAGTTTTTGTTATCATAACAAAATTTGTTATTGGTCTGATATTGGTTGAAAGCCAAAACAACTTTGGAATAACATTGTTCGAAGAATATCTAAAAATGTTATTAATCGGTTATTGCAATAACAATCCCATGAACGACGAATAACAAATATTGTTATAAATAACATACAATGTTATTGGCCTAATATTTTCAAATATCAAAAAATGTTATTTCCCAGTTATTTCCGTCTGCTCGGGTTTCTTGTCAGATTTTTGTCAATTTGTAATTTTTTCACTTAACTCAACTTATAAAATTTATATGTACTGCACAGACTTTAATGTAAAAAGGATGCCAAATTCTCTGTAGTCAGTTCAATTTTGCGAATTTGTATCCAAAATTAATCAGCAGATGCCGGTTTGGATGGTCTTGAAGTCATCGTTTTTGGTATAAATCTGGAGTTTTTTTTAAAAAGGTCCAATAAACCAAATTTCCAGTTTTTGCTTTTTGGGTGTTTTTGAAACCGCCTTGAGTCAGGGGTATTAAAAAACACCCAAAAAGCAAAAACTGAAAATTTGGTTTATTGGACCTTTTCAAAAAAAAAAAAAAAAAAAACTCCGGAAATTCAATGTGTCTCAGAAATTATTAATTTTTGTGAAGCAATGCATGATTGCCTGGTTGACAACCAATGTACAGTGCAGTGCTTAACTGAGGCACAGAATTTATGAGATTTTGGCTATATGGGAGACATTGGCCATAATCGTACGAAAAAATACTTGATTTTTTTTTACAACATGGGTATCAAACGATCGGTATTTTTTCAGGCATTTCAAATGTTTTCATTTTCAAATTATTTTCGAAAAAAATACTCAAATTTTCAGTTATTCGTGAAGAACTAAAATTTGGAGTATTTTTTTTGAAAGTACGTAGTTTTGTGAAAATTTTGAATATTTTTTAAAGAATGTTATCCTTACATTCGAAATGTATGAAAAAATTCCGCTCATTTGATACCCATATTGTAAAAAACCGAAATTTTTATTATTTTTTCGAAAATACGTAGCTTTGTGAAAATTTTGAGTTTTTTTTTCAAAAAATGCTGCTCTCAGAATGTATGATACCCATATGAGAAAAAACTGAAATATTGAGTTTTTTTCGAAAATACGCAGCTTTGTGAAAATTTTGAGTATTTTTTATTTGAAATGTTTTAAAAAATCCCGATCATTTGATACTCATATTGCAAAAAACTGAAATTTTTAGTATTTTTCGAAAATACGTGGCTTTGTGAAAATTTTGAGTTTTTTTTAACAAAAAAATTGCCCTGAATTTGAAATGTATTAGAAAATAACGATCATTTGATACACATATCATAAAAAAATGAAGTTTTGAGTAATTTTTCGAAAATTTGTGAAAATATTATGCTTTCAATAAAAAATGGTATAACATTCAAAATGTATGAAAAATCTGATCATTTAATACCCATATTACACGCCTTGGTTTTGCATCCCCCATATGCGGTGCAAAACCGAGGAATTACTGTATAATGATTTCGATATTTTCAAAACACTACGTTTATTCATTTTTAATATGGGTATCAAATGGTCAAGATTTCTCATTCATTCCGAAGGTAACATCACAAATGTAAAAAAGTACTGTTTTTTTTTAACAAAACTACATATTTTTGAAAAAATACTCGGGATTTTCCAAGCATTTCGAAAATATTTTTTTGTGAAATATTAAACTACGAATTTTTGAAAAATACTAACAGTTTCAGTTTGTCACAGCATGGGTATCAAATGAACGGGATTTTTTCATACTTTTATAAAATGAATAAGACAAATGTCTGAAAACAATAAAAAATTTTTGCAAAACTATGTTTTTTTCTAAACAAATACTTAAAATTTAAGTTTTTTATAAAATAAAAACGATCAATTGAGTATATTTTCAAAAGTAGTAGTTTTATGAAAATTTTGAGTTTTTGAAAAAAATCTATTGAACAATCCAAGCAAAAATTTTTTTTTTGCGGTTTTTTTTACTTTACAAAAAATATTATTACTATCAGATTGTATGAAAAAATTCCGAGCATTCGCTCTTTATATTGTAAAAAACCGTATTTTTTCGAAAAACACCGTTTTGTAATTATTTAGAGTATTTATAAAAACTTGGGTTGATTCCAAAAAATGCGTAGTACTGTGAAAATTTGAAGTTTGAAAAAAAATATCGAAAGATATGCATATTGTTTTTACAAACAAAATTTTTGTATGCTTTTAAAAATACTTAGTTTTGTGGATTTTTTTTGTATTTTTCAAAAAATATTATTGCTATCGGAATGCATGAAAGATCTCATTTGATACCTATATTGTAAAAAACTAATTTTTTTAGTATTTTTCAGAAATTACATTGTTTTGTAAAAAAAAATGAAACTTAGATAAAGCTTAACAAGTAGATTTATGTGTAGGACAAACTTGCCTTGTGTTTTTCTGCCTTATGTCGATGCTGTGCTGTGCAAAACTTAGTTTTTAGTTAGACTGGTTTAATTAGGTTAAAATTATGTCTATGCATTTCCTAAGTAAAATCTTTAGTTTTTTTCAATCAAGTCTCCTTAGACTTCTCAATTTTCCTTACAATTTTGTGAGCTATTCATACAAAATGGGTATGTAATTAATAAAAAAGTCTGTATCTTGAGAAATAATTTTTGACTGAAGACACCAATTCGGCAAACTTGAAGGTTATAATTGGGATTTTTCTGAAAGAAATGGTTTAAAAAATCAGGGATAAAAAATTCCATAGAATTTTTTTTTAGATAGAGATTAAGTAGTGCAACATCTCGTACCAGGTTATTTTTTTTAATGACAAGGGCGGGTACGACAAGATAGCACAGCGTCGATATATGAATACATATGGCTGAAAAAATAAAACAGCATTGAGTCAAAATACTATTTTCCCCATAGTGCGATTGACGATTAAGTTACACAAGCTAAACACAGTCAACTTTACTTAAGTTAACGCTCTGACATCTTACCTTTCCGAGCGCTGCTCTTTGGAAGCACTCAAATTTCAAAGAAAAAGCTCGCTCCTTCCCAAGAAAGGCAGGGCAAATCTCCCTGATCCACCTAATCCGATCAAATTCCTTGCTGCCGCCACAAGCAGAGCATTCACCACAAATGAGCAGCAAGCCATAACCTTAAAAGTAAGGAGAAAACTTGCCATCTGCCAGATTGATGTGCTTCCAAGAAAAACTCGCTCCTTACCCTCCATCTTCCCCCAACTTGAAAAATTGTCTCGATGACTGCTACGTCACACAATCAAAATTATCTCTCTTCCACTGCAGAACGCTGCCGGAACGAGTCAAAATTTGAATTTCAAATGAAAAGCCCAACGTCGTTTCCGGTTGCCGCAGCTGGTTTGAGGCCGAAAACAGGCAAATTTCGGCATTTTTTTGTTGTTGCTTTTTGGCCATTGTCGAAAAGACGAAGAGGGGGACTGGTTTTTGTTTCGTCTTGGTTGGTTGCGTTCAGGGTTGAGCTGTGATGAAAATAAAGAAATATTGCGCAAATCTTTAAAACAATATATTTTCATCACAACAAAAAATCGTTTCAAATTAGTTTCAACTAACAAATCTAAACCAAACTTATCAAAATTAGTACCACAGATTCACCCTCTCTCATTCAGCCTGACCTTCTCCGGTGTATCGTAATAACTCTTCATCGGAGTCGAAATGAAAATTTCATCGCCTGCAGCGATTGATTGATCGATTGATTTGTCGTCGTCTTTCTTGTCGCATGTCATCAACAGTGGCATCAGGGAGAGAAAGAGAGCAGGTCAAACTGTGACGAAAATATCACCCAAGGTCGTCGGAACTAGACACCGGAGTTTGGTGGGACGGACATCCTGGCAAAGCGATGCCTTTTGGGCTTTCTGAAAATGTTGTGTTGTAGCAAAGAAACAAGATGAACGAATAATCAACTCTGAAATATAACTAAGCCCTTGACAAAAATTGAATTGATATTGGAGTTCTATAGACAGAAGGAGATTAAAAAATATAAGGAGACAGTCAAAACTTTCAACATGTTTGCAGGTTTAATTTTTTATTTTCAATAATTTATGAAGTTTTGGTATTTTAATGTATTTTTTACAAGCTTAGTAAATATCTTTAGTTGAACATTTCGAACAGCCATGAAGTACAGCCATATAAAGCATATTTTATCCATTCCGAAATATTTTGCAAACAAATTTCAAATTTTAATTTTCTTTTCAAGATTTCATACAAATTAGAAATTTAAAAAAAAAAAAAATTTGTCTTGATATTCGCGATTTCTAAACAAAAAGTATCACAAATTGTTATGCTACTATCAAAAAATATCAATTTATAAAAATATTTCATTCCTGAACTTTTACGTCTTTTCTACCGATATGTGGACCAATATTCAAAATTAGTCAAATATTTATAAGGCTTTAGTTTGCTTAAGCGAGCGTTATTGCATGTTTTCAGAATAATTTACTATATTACAACAGTCAATATTTGTTTGCGCCCCAGATTTATTGTGGAATTTCAAAGGGGAGAAGGGGAACAAAAACATTGAATAAAATTTGCAATGGTCTTGGCATAAAGTTGTTACACGGAAAACAATCCATATTTCTTTTATTTCATTTCTAAACACCAAAAGTAGGATTCCTAAATAACTTTTTGTTTGAGATTTTCAAATACAGTAGTTGTTCGGTAACTGCACGGAGAAAAAAGAGTTCCCAAAATCGTGAACGAGCGTTCATGAAAAAGGGAACCACGAACAAAGTGTTCAAATTTCATGGTACGTTTTTCAAAATCGTACCATGGGATTTGAAAACTTTGTTTTAGGTTCCAATTTTCATGAACGCTTGTTCACGATTTTGGGAACTCTTTTTTCTCCGTGTGGGCTGAGAACGTAACCCAGTCACCGAATGCCGTTCGCTAACTGGGCTGAACGAAAAATAACGAGGGGACTACCGATGCATAATATTTTTTGGATGAAGTAAAAAAATAAAAGTTACTCAAACTTTACTGATTACTTTTCATATTTTTCTAATTGTGACTTGAAATGACATAAAAGTTTGGAAAAAGTTTTTTTTATTTGTTGAACATGATTTTTGCATCCATTAAACGAAGTTGACTTTATAGCTGTCGGCCACCATTGCTAGTACCAACCACTAGTGTCTTCCTTTTATCTACAAGGACTTCGCCGCCCTGGGCTCCTAAGTGTATGAAAGTATGGCACGGAGCGACGGCGCCGAATACCCATATTTACACAAAGAATTTTAGAGCGCCCGCCGCGGGATTCGAACCGGCGACCTCTGGATTGTGAGTCCAGCGCGCGGTCCGATTGATCCACACGGGCGGGACCGGCATCCATTAACCCCTCGGTAATTTCGGTTTGTTTTGGTTTTTTGACGTTTGTCTGTTTTTTAACTGGGCTACGGCTCAGTTATCGAGCGCCCAGTTAAAAAGCATCTTATTATGAATTTGTGAGAAAATCAAGATTGTTGGAAAATATTGAACCTTTGATTGAAACAAAACAAAAATTGAATGCGAATTCAATTTTACAATAGAAAATGACTTAAATATTTTTTTCAAGTTACAAACATTTTCAGGTTATCTCTTTCGAGTAATGTTCTTTGTTTGCAATTTAAAAATGTTTTAGGAAGGAAAAACGCCCCTAAAAGTATTAGAAATAATCACAAAATTTCCTTAATTTTTTTTTCTTAGCTACTGAGGTTGAGTATTTAGAAGTTTTGTTTATTTTTTTTTCAAACGACGATATTTCCTAAACTATTGATTTGTTTCTTAATGCTGAAAAGTGATAATTTTATAAAATTTTCTGCGATTTTCAATTAATTATAATTTCAGCCCTTTTAAATATGAAGCTTGATTAAAAAATTGAAATCTTGTTGAACAAAAGGCTAGATTATTTTTACAACATTTGCATTTTTAAAGAATTTTGATTTCCGAGATCCCGAGCAGACGGAAATAATTTGGGAATAACATTTTTTGATATTAGAAAATACTAGGCCAATAACATTTTAGGTTATTTATAACAAGAATTGTTATTCGTCGTTATTATTTTTTTTTGTTATTCGTTTGTTATTGTAATAGCAGACTAATAACATTTTCAATTAATCTTCGAACAAATCTTTGTTATTATTTTTTGTTATTTTAACAACTAATCCGATCATCCCAATAACAGTTGGCGGTATTCTTCCATAACAAAAAATGTTATTCCAAAGTTGTTTTTGCTTTCAACCAATATCAACCCAATAACAAAGTTTGTTATGATAACATAAACTGTTATCTTATGCAAAAATGGATTTTGTAAGAATATTCCATAACAGTTTTTGTTGTTTTAACAGTATCTGTTATTGAAATGGCATGAATTTAGTTATTACCATCTGTTCGGGATATCACTATTTGGAATATGGGGTCTAATTTGACGACAATGAGAAAAATTCTTTTAATAAAAAAATTAACTTTCAGATTCTGGTTTTGCCTTCCTCACTGAGGTAAGGCTATAATCCTGCTCTAAAAATGAACTTCGTATAAAAACGTCGTATACCCACCTTCATGTATACATATCGACTCAGAATCGAAAACTGAACAAATGTCTGTGTGTATGTGTGTGTGTATGTATGTATGTGACCAACAAACTAGCTCATGTTTCTCGGCACTGGCTGAACCGATTTGACCCGAACTTGTTGCATTCGACTTGGTTTAGGGTCCCATAGATCGAGTTTTATACAGATTGAAGTTTCGATAAGTAGTTCAAAAGTTATGTATAAAAATGTGTTTTCACATATATTTGGATCTCACTTAACTGTATGTAAACTATGTCCGGGTCCATCATCCGACCCATCGTTGGTTAGATTATCAAAATACCTTTCCAACGAGTCCAAAACATTGAAGATCTGGCAACCCTGTCTCGAGATATGGCCACTTAAGTGACATTTATGTACTTTTCTGAAGCCGGATCTCACTTAAATGTATGTAAACTTTGTCCGGATCCATCATCCACTTAAGTGATATCGATGTACTTTTTGGAAGCCGGATCTAAAAAATAGATGAAACTTTTGTAAAGCCATTGTTGTGAGGAAGGCTCCAACTACATAGGTGGATTAAGTTAGTTTTTAGCTACCAGCTGTTCGACAAATTATAATAAAGAAAAAAAGTTGGTATTATTCGCATCTTTTTATCGAATTCAGGGGTGAATATTAACGCAGGAGAATGTATTTTGAATTATATTTAGTTTAAAGCACATTTATTTCCTTTAAAATTTTCTCGATCACAAAATAAACGTTTCGAAAAAATCACACATTTTGAAATTCTGAAATATATTTTTTCGACGGGCAAAATATTAGAAATGGACCTTACACTTTGATTTTTGACTTTTTCGAAATTCAAGCTTGATAAAAAAAAATTAAACTGGTGACACTTTGGTGGAAATCTTCAAAAACAAATAAATTAACAAAAAAAAAACACAAAATAATTACAAAGATTTGTTCGAAGAATAACTAAAGATGTTATAAGTCTGTTATTACAATAACAATCCAATAACATAAAAATCATAACGGTGAATAACAAAACTTGTTACAAATAACATAAAATGTTATTGAAGTAGTTTTTTTTTTCAAATAACACAAAATGTCATTCCCAAGTTATTTCCGTCTGCTCGGGAATATAAAATGTGAACCGATTTTTATAAGCTTTTGATTTTTTTTAACCCGCAATTTTTGAAAACCAAAAGAAAACATAAGCTTGTGTGTGTGTGTGTGTGTGTGTGTGTGTGTGTGTGTGTGTGTGTGTGTGTGTGTGTGTGTGTGTGTGTGTATCTTGTCCAATATCCTTTGGCCGGCAGTGAAATTATGAAAAAGTCTAACTAAGAAAATATGTCCAGCAGCTTTTGATAAACAATATTTTCATATTATTTTGAGCAAAATGTTTAAAACGTATCATTGGATGATATTTTTTAAATTGTTATGCCAATGAATAACAGTTACATCCCGTTTTTCGTCACACCCAAACTTGGCAAAACCCAACTCCGCCTCTAAACGGGCTTCGATCCAAAAAATCGCCAAATGTAAAAATAAGTATGCAGTATTTTTTGTTTTGTCCCAGTCTTTGCCTCTACGCATTTTTTTTTTAACAATTTTTATGGAAATGGGGCCATTCTACAGTAGAAAGCGTGAAAAACGGGTAAAACATTAAAAATGTCACTGTGTAAACATGAAAAAAATAGAAAGGCAAAAGATAATGATAGGAGATAGTAGAACAAGTATAATACTATCAAAAACACACATAAACTAAACAAGATAAATGCAAATTAAAATACTAAAAAAAAAAAAAAAAAATCAAATCCTCCGTGTACGCACGAGTGCAAGCAGCAGTCAAGTGCTCAGTGCTCCATCGTTTTTTCGAAAATTTTCGCCGCAATTTACCGTGATTAGCCGCGAGTTTGCTCCAACAGCATGCCAAGGGCCGGCCGTGGCCGTGGCAGTTCGAGTGCGGCCTCGAAAAACCCGCGAAGTTCGTCTACCGGCCGTGTGCAAAAAGGTAAACAAACCAACGCTGCGTCGACCGCCATCGCGCCGGGGAGTGTGAGCGCCAAAGGATTCGACCCCAAGTTACTACACGCTAATTACCGCGTCCAGGATCGCAGCCCTATTAGGCTCCGTTCAGCTACTTCCGGCAATCCGTCGACCGATGGCGCTTCAACATCCGCCAACATTCCCACCAGTAACAAGTTCGCGAGGCTGAGTGACGAGGAAAGCAGCTACAACAACACCGACGGTAGCACTACCGACGACGACGACGACGATGGTCGTGCACGGAAAAAAGTGCCGACGCCAAAAAAAGTATTTACTCCAAAGGAACGACGACCACCACCAATTTTTGTTTTGGACACGTTGGCGGACGATGTTGACGAGCAGCTGGAAGGCCTCGTGTACTGCCTCAAAATAGGTAAAGCGTCAGTGCAAGTGTTCACATTTGACCAAAAGAACTTCGACCTGGTTGTGGAGAAATTTAAGCGTAAAAACTTCAAATTCTACACATTTGACCCCGCGCAGAAGACCGCTGTAAAGATTTTCTTGCAGGGGTACCAAGACCGCCCGACCTCCGTCCTCAAGGAGCACCTCTCGGGTGCCGGAATAACGCCGCGAGACATAAAAGTCCTCTCGCGGAAGACAACAGTCACAGGTACACACACACTGTACCTGTTGTACTTCGACCGCGGCACCGTCAAGATTCAAGACCTGCGGCGGACTAAGGCGTTGGACGGTTTTTGGGTAAACTGGCGGTTTTACTCAAAAAATCCGACGGACGCAGCGCAATGTCACCGTTGCCAGAAATTCGGCCACGGCTCGCGGAACTGCAACCTCCAGCCCCGCTGCGTGAAGTGCGGTGAGTCACACCTTTCGGAGGTGTGCGCACTGCCACGAAAGGCGGACTTGGGGGAAAACGCAGAACAAACCAAGCCGCGCGTAAAGTGCGCGAACTGCGGCGGTAACCATACCGGTAATTACCGCGGATGCGTCGCGCGCAAGTCCTACCTCGAGGAGCAGGAAAAGAGGAAGAAGAAAGCAGCAGCGTCCCACCCTCCTCAACGAAGTACGAGTGCAGCCGTTCCTGCAGCTGGCCAGCGTACGGTTCCAGCGGACAACCCAGCGATCCCTCCTGGCTGGGGGCGATCGTTTGCCAGCGTGGTCGCGGCCGGTAGCGGCAATGCGGCCCAGCAAGAAGTCACCGGGGAAGATCTCTTTACCCTGCCGGAGTTCTTTGCTCTCGCGGGGGAGATGATGACGCGGTTTCGGAGCTGCCGTAACAAGGCGGAGCAATTTCTAGCCCTCGGGGAATTAATGATTAAGCACATCTATAAAGGATAAAAAACTGTGATCTAGTTTTAAGCTTTCTCTATTTCTATCCCCTTTTCCTAGCAAGTTTAGTAAGTTTTTTTTTTAATTTTTCTTACTCTTGGTAACACCTTTATTTACAAGCAATAACTGTTCCAAAATGGATTATGATGTAACACACAGCTGAAAGGAACTCCAAAACTCTGTTTTGTACCAAAAAAGAACTTATTGTATCTTGATTATTCACCAATAAAACCGAATTTGAATTTGAAAAAATACTAAAAATGGAACAAGAAAAACATAAAATAAGAGAAATAAACTTTTTCGTAGAGCAAAATGACCTCCTGTACATTGGGAATTAGAGGGCTTATTTGATAGTTTTGGTGTCGTAATACTTTAAAAATATAAATTAATTAGTTATTACTCAAAACCATAATCATCTTAAATCTTTTTTTAAGTCAAAAAATTAACCATTTCGTTCATTTCGTGATTTAAGAATATTCCTTTAAATTTGATTTTTTTTAGAAGAATTCGCCACCTCACTTCAAGATGCTAACATGTTTTGATTACTGAAAAGCAAAATCTTATTCTTTTTGGGAAATTTAAATCTACACATTTTTGAATGATTACTAAAGATACAGAAATTCTGCTTAAAAAGAGAAAAGTATTGAAGTTTCAGGCAGAATATATTAAAAAAAAAAACTATAAACAGTGATCCATCCGCCGGAAGGCTTCAACAAAACATGCCTATTTTGGGTGTGGTTTCGTTTCCTCTGGAATCGGTCAGGACCATGTTTTGCGCTTCATTTAGTGGAATGATTTCCGAGATGTCGTCTTTTATTCATTTGAGCGCTCCGCATCCCTTCCCTCCAAGTCTTCCTTTGTCCCTTTGGTGCAGAGATGCTGATCTTTGGGCTTTTTCCCCGTCTTCAGCTTTTGCTATTATGAGCAAACATAATAATTTCGGATTATCTTTTCCCCGGCTTCCTGTGCTCGATGGCTCCATCGCCGGGGATGCTGATGGCTGGCCATGGTCGGCATTTTGCTTCTTTTTTTTCGGGGAAGAGCTTTGCCAAAATGAGTGAAAGCTCGATTCCGACTAAATGTACTGCCTTCCCACACCATGCATTTCGGATGAGCTTAACTTACGGTGATGAGAAGTTTTAAATATTATTTTAAGAAATATTGCGAAAAACTTGTTTCCAAATGATTTACGACACATTTGACAAGCCGAATTCAATAAGGATGTGTTCCCTTTTTTCCCCCTTTCTGCAAGCATCCAATATTGCGACTTTTGACTCGAGGAACTCGGCTTACTTCCGCCGTTTTGTCACTCGAGCAAAAAGTCGTTCGCTATTCGTTCTCAAATCACATCAAACACACTACTGGCAGTGACTGCGCTGGGGGAGAAAAAAGTGGGTTTCCAATTGCAGTAAAAAAAGCTTGCAATTTCCTCGAGCGCGGTGACAAACTGGAACGAAGCTGCGGGAAGTTGTGTGGAAAATCAGGGAAAAATGTGGGAAAATCGCATTTGGCGTTTCGATCTCGAAGGGGGAAAAAAATGTCAATTTTGTTTAAATGTATGGGTTAGCGTGCACGTGTGCTCGTCAAAGTGAATAATGCGAAATTAATGAGATTTTTCAACCCAGCTTATTCGCAGCAAAGATAGAGCCATAAATCAATCAGAACCGATTTGATTCGGAAAAAAACTGGTGGAAAACTAAAAAGCCGGGCTCGATTAATTTTCACAGATTAGTTTCCTACTTTGAAGCACAATTTTGAAATTTACACCACTTCAACTGAACACATTTAAATTTTCCACAAGACATTACTTCACTCACAATTTACCTGGTCTCGTTTGTGTGTGTTTAACATTACACCACTACAGCATTTAACCTACCACAATTGCCCCACCCCAACTAGAAATCTCGTTAAAATGCCACAAAACGTTCTTTTGGCAGCTCTCTAGGCCTTCGGCTTCCATCATCATGTCATCCCACGTTCCCCACCCTCCCCAACGAAAGCCCCATCTCTCCGCAGGAAAACCTTAAAGATGGATTATGTTAGGCCGTCGAACGTTGACAACGACGAGGCAGCAGAGAACGCTTTTCCGGGAACCTTTGGCTTGACACAACCGCACTATTCATCATTTTTCTAGGTGGAGCTTGTCGTTTCCAAGTGGGTTCGACGTGTGCACATCTGCAGGTTGAAGACACGGTTGGAAATTATAATTTTAAGTTGGTCAAAATGTAACAGAAAAAAAATCACGAAAAATGTTGAAATCATCTTTTTGACCCTTTTCAAATCGCGTGAACCCACCTTTCACCCCGTCATAACAATTTTGTTCGAGGAGGTTGAACAACGTTCGCACAAAACTTGAACACACACGTGGTTAAATCTAATGGCAGATAAGTACAACCTTCGTTCATCCTTTCCATTTGCTCCTGAAAACGAGGAACCACACACACACGAGGGTTACCCTTAAGTTGGTATGGTTTCACCTGACGCGTGTTCAGGCCGCTCCGTTGGCAACGAGCTGTGAAACACGAGATAGCGCAAGTTCTGTTTGACGAAGCGCTACCGAGTTTGTGTTTTGAAGCCGTGGAAGCAAGGAAGTGTTAATAAATGCAGGTAAATACACTTCCTCGATACAGGTTACCCAGTAGCCACTGCCAGATTGGTTTGGTTTTCGGCAAGAAAGACGCGCATCACGGATCATCTGGAAACGTTGTGCCACGACATGATAGAAAACTTTTGTTAGAAAGGAGTTTTCTATGGATAACGCACGATCTGAAGGAAGTGTGTTTTTATTTTTTGAATGTTTCTTCATAATTTTATTTAAATTCAATGGAATTTTCTCAAAAAGATAAGAATGCAACTGAGCAGATTGCTACGTATTCAGCATTTTTTTTCAATTTGATATTTTTAAATCCGGCTGAAACTTTTTTGGCGCTGAAGGAAGCCATTAGACATTTCGGTTCCAATTTTTAGAAATTTCCAGAATGTGCAAAAAATCTTTGATCGAGTTATAAATTTTTGAATTAATACTGATATTTTCAAAAATTAAAATAGTGGTCGCAAAATTTTTTCATCATCGTATCAACAAAGTTAAAAATATATATATTTATAGAATTATCTCATCTTTTCAAAAATATTTATTTCAAAAGTGGGAAACATGGACACTAGGGTGGTCCAAATCCGGGCTTTTTGGGGCTACCCCCGAAATCATAGATTGACCTATCACTAGGCTAAATTCCAAATTTGAGCTCATTCTGACCGCGGGTACCCTTCCCTCTAATCGAGTGAAGTTTGCATGGGAAAAATCATCTAAATGTATGGAGAAAAGCAACTGTTTCAGTTTTGTGCCTGTTGAAGGCACAAAAGTCGTCCAATCTTTATCATTTCTCAGATGTAGGACCTTCATTGAATTTTGAACAACTTTTCCGAGGACACCATATTTTTAGAATTTTTTGCTGAATAGTTGAAAAGACTTTAAACTGTGCACTTTATCAAAACTTCACTTAAGTACTTTTTGATTGCAAATTTGATTTTACATCGAAAAATGAAGTAAAACATTGTTGTGACCAATTTTTCCATTTTTGCCTTCCTCACCTTACTGAGGAAAGGCTATAAAATCACTCGAAAAATAAGCTTCTTAATTCGACCTCGTAGACCCACCTTCTCGTATACCTATCCACTCAGAATCATGTTCTGAGCAGATGTCTGTGTGGATGTGTGTCGGTGGGTGGACAAAAAAATTGTCACTCGATTATCTCCGGACTGGATGAACGAATTTTGACCGTATTAGTCTCATTCGATCCGTCTTGGAGTCCCATAGGTCTCTATTTAAAATCAGCAAGTTTAGTTAAGTACTTCAAAAGTTATGCTAAAAAAACGATTTTGGCGTATGTCCGGAAGATTGTAAAAAGGGTGGTTTTTGCAAGAAACCCTATCATGTTATACATTTTCAGAAAGGTATTAAAAAGACCTTTCCAATGAGCCCAAAACATTGAAGATCTATCAAAAGTTATTAGCACTTAAGTGTTATTTATACACTTTTTGGAGGCCAGATCTCAGATATTTCAGTAAAAATTATGTCCGGGTTCATCATGCGACCCATAGTTAGTTAGATAATTGAAAGACCTTTCAAATGAGCTTAAAACATCAAGGATCTGACAACCCTATCAAAAGTTATTGGCACTTAACTGCCCACCATTGAAAAAACGGCTAATATCCACTTTTGGCAAAAACGAGATATCAGCACCAGGCGGTAGAGGATGTTCCAACACATCTCCTGGAACTTGAATTTCACTGAAATAGTGTTTAGACTCGGCTGCCGATGCGAAAAACCAAACGGCTAATATGCCACTCTTATGGGAAATTGCCTTGACGGAGATTTTGTGACAAACACTAAAACGCGTTTTTCTCGGAATACTTGATTTGGCATAATAGCCGAATTTTCAATTATGGGCAGTTAAGTGTTATTTATATACTTTCTGGAGGCCGGATCTGAGATATTGTGATAAAAATATTGTCTGAATCTTCCATGTGAACTTTCGTTGGATAGGTTTTTTTTATCAGACCTTGCCGATGAGCCAGAAATTTGAAGGTCTGCGAACCCTATCAAAAGAAATCAGTACTAAATTTGATTTGTTAAACATTTAGGGGAATGTTGCTATTTTTACTGAATGTATTGACTTTATGAATGTGAGTAAGGCACCAACCACCCAAAGGTGGATTAAGTATCATTTTTTTAATTAGTACAGTCTAGACTCGATTATCCGAAGTTTTGATTATCCAAAGTTCGATTATCCGAAGGTTTGTATGGGACTTCGGATAATCGAATCATGACCAAAAAATTTTTTTTCGTTTCTTTTTATTTTCATACTTTTAACATCAAATTCGAGTTCTGCGACCCAATTTGGTCAAATTTGAATACTTGATTGCCTGTTAAATTACAAAAAAAACTTACTTAATCCACCTACGTGGTTGATGCTTCCTCACTTTTTACCAACAATGGGTAATATGAGTGGTTTGGACACATATTTCAGCTATTTTTTTCAAGTCCAGAAAAATAAGTACACAGATATAACTTAAGTTGTCATAACTCGAGACAGGGTTGCCAGATCTTCAATGTTGTGGACTGGAAAGGTCTCTCGATTACCTAACCAATGATGGGTCGGATGATGGATCCGGACATCGTTTACATACATATAATTGAGATCCGGATATATGTGAAAACACATTTTTATACATAACTTTTGAACTACTTATCGAAACTTCAAACAATTCAATAGCGATGTATGGGACCCTAAACCAAGTTGAATGTAACTGGTTCGATCAAAATCGGTTCAGCCAGTGCTGAGAAAACTTGGCAAGATTTTTGAACACATACATACACACACACACACACACACACACACACACACACACACACACACACACACACACACACACACACACACACACACACACACACACACACACACACACACACCCACACACACACACACACACACACACACACACACACACACACACACACACACACACACACACACACACACACACACACACACACACACACACACACACACACACACACACACACACACACACACACATACACACACACACACACAGACATTTGTTCAGTTTTCGATTCTGAGTTCTGGGTATGCCCTATAAGGGGAACCACACCAGAACTTGATCTGAGAATTTTTCAAAATCTGTACCCACCCTAATGTATATATGAAGGTGGGTCTTCGAGCTTTTAATAAAAAGTTCATTTTCAGAGCAGGATTATAGCCTTACCTCAGTGAGGAAGGCAAAAAAACATTTTTTCAATATTTCATCACCGCAATTTTGGCCGCCATTATGGTTTAAAAAAATTCTAAATCACTTTAGAGTAGTTTAGAGGTCATACTTGAGCTGAAAATCAGAAATAAGACAACAAAAAAATATTTTTTTTTGTGATTCCACCGTCCGAAGTGAAATTTTGCCAAGGCCTTCGAATAATCGAGTCTGGACTGTATTGATAAAAAAATTCATGCCGTCATTCGGGGTGACATTGGGTCTGGGGATGGGGGTGGGGGGGTTAGATTGAGCCTCACAAATTTCAGCATTTTTGTATGACCCAATCTCACCCGCCAGACCCAATGTCACTCCTGATAACGGTAACTTGGGCAAAGTTTTTTTTTGACATTCTGGAAATTTCTGAAAAGTACACCTTCCACATGCCTATGCGAGTTATTTGCATGTATAGAATGTAGATCTAAAAATACATGGAAACAACTCAATTTGTAAGAAGCATGGTCCCGCTTGGTTGGTTGCACACACAATGCACACTCACACATTCTGGAAATTTGTGGAAAGTTGGCATTTGATGTCCCCTAAAACCTTCAGTTAAAAAAAATGTTTTATTGAAAAACTAATTTTGGTGACAAAAAATAAATAAATTAAAAATGCTTCTCTGGGCATACCGAAGGCACCAACAAAATTTCAGTCAGATTAAAAAATTCAAAAACTAAAATTAAAAAAAAAGACCAATTTGTATGGGAATGACTCAGCGCAATTGGTCTAGCTGAGTCATTCCCATACTATCCGAGCAAAGCGAAAGAAAGAGAGAGAGAGAGAGAGAGAGAGCGGTAGAGAGAGTATTCAGTGTTGATTGGTGTGGGTCTCGTGGCGCAGGGGTAGCGGCTTCGGCTGCCGATCCCGATGATGCTATGAGACGCGGGTTCGATTCCCGCCTTATCCACTGAGCTTCTATCGGATGGTGAAGTAAAACGTCGGTCCCGGTTTCTCCTGTCTCGTCAGAGGCGCTGGAGCAGAAATCCCACGTTAGAGGAAGGCCATGCCCCGGGGGGCGTAGTGCCAATAGTTTCGTTTTTTTAGTTTCGTTTGGTGTGGGAAGAATGCATCAGAGCACACAGAAAAAAAAATCATGGTAATATTACATCTGGGAAGGGGTACATCTTTTATGTCAGAAAAAAGGTTTAATTTTACCTCTGGAAATGTGTAATTTTACCGCTTTTCTGGTGTAATGTCACTTTTTAAGTCTAAATTGAGGTAAAATTACATCATAAAAGAGGTAATATTCAACCTTCCAAAATTACAGCTTCCAAATTTACATTATTTTTTTCTGTGCAGGTTAGCGTCGCGTCCGATTTGTGATCGCAAGTGGGGGGGGGAGGGGGGGGGGTGGGGTGAATGGGTATAATCGTGAATCAAAAGAGTTAGTTTTTGTGACTTTGAAAGAGAAAAAATAAAATAAAAAGGTAAAAAACAGACGATTAAGTTCGGATAGTACCGAAATGTTATAAATCAACTGATTTTGTTAAACTTTTAAAAGAACCTTGCAAGTTCACTTTTTTTGAGCTATTTTTCACTCGAGATTTCAACTGAACTCTTGTTATGAGCTGTTATTGAACGTCAAAGTGCTGATATGCCAACATTAGTGGCACGATGGGATTATATGCTATTCTTCTATATTATATGAAGCTGATAGATTTTTTTATTGTTAAGGTTGTGTTTGAGGTTAGTAGTGTTAGGTTTTCCTCAAAATCGTAAATGTAAATAATTGATGCTGTTAATTTTTAATTTGGATTCAGATGTTTAAGAAAAGTTAAAAAACAATATTTTGTACACCCTGATTTTTTGTGAGAATCTTCAAGTTTCTTGTGAAGGGAGGGGAGGAAACTTTTTTTTTCAAATAGAAAAGCACCGTCTGAATGTTACACCCATTTGAGGTTGAATTTAATCAAAATCAAATTTAAATCAAATTATTCGCTCTACAGCATTGCCTTGGCGTTCTCGATTGCGAGATTCCTACTCGAAACTAGCTGTCCGAAGGTCTGGTTGTAGAGGCAACTGCAAACTTCTTTTTACACTTTAACTTCCATACTAACATGGGAGCTGTCCATGTAATACTGGATTTTTTTTAATACATTTTGCATAACAAAAAAAAATGCAGCAAAAGAGCTAATGGTCCTGATGGCCGATAGGACCAATTACAAACTAACCCGCGATATCATCAATCAAAAAATTAGTTTAGAAGATGGACTTTCAAAGAGATGAAATTAATAGAGTTTATGATAAGTTGTCTTCATTCTGGCGTCATGTATCATACTCGAGCTGAGAATTAGTTTTATTCTTTTAACTTAAATGTAGAATCCTTAAAATCGCCAAAAAGCTTTACAATTACTACCCAAATATAATGGAGAATGCTCGTAAAACCAGCTTTTCTGGGCAAGAAAGCATTGTGAATAGCCATTCTGCATCATTTGCTATCGGATACCAGTCACTTGCACTAAAGAAGATATCCAACAAATCAAAATGTAAAAAGCAAACAAATGCTTTCCAAATCCCACACAACAAATTGCACATCTCCTCGAAACAAAACCACAACACAAACAATCCCCAGCTCAGTGCAATTGAAATCCTGACAGAATGTTACAAACAAACAAACAAACAAAAAAAAACAACAAAAACAGAACGACACACAAACCCATTAAAAGCATCACCATTCATGAGCGCTGAAATGAAAATGAGGTCATTAGGAGGAGGTATGCGCTCTGGTGAGCTTTTCCCGAAACCAAGGGGGTTTTTCTCCTCCCATATTTTCCTTCTCGAATGATGATGCCAGAAAAACCACGCCACGTGTCGTCGCCAGGAATAAATGAGGGCAAGGGAGCGCAACCAACCAGCCATGTGGGGATCTCTGTTTTTATTTGTGGGACTTCTTTGAACTATAAACAAACACACACACTCATTGCCTTGTAGTAAAAACAGGCTTTTCTCAAGCTGAACACGGAGGATAAAGTGCAAGTAGTTGAAGGACGTTTCAGTTCAAATCATGTTTAAATGAAATTTCGACTCAAAATCATCATTCAATAACACTTCTTAATTTCATGAATTTTGTTCATGAACTCTTGAATTTTGTTCATGATTTCGTGAAAATTCCTAGCACTTCCCAACCAAATCGCATAACTGCTTCCCCAAAGCAACAGCAAACTTTGAAACAAGGTCAAAGCGAGCTCTCCCTGCATGCATTTCAGCGCCATTTTATTATTTTTGTGTAAATGCGGTCATGAATCACAGAAGCCGCACCCCGTACAAAGCACACACACACTCGAATGGGTGGATTCTGCACTGGGAGACGCCTAATTTCGGCTTGGATGATTCCTGGGAGCCCCATTTCTCCTTTCTGTGAATATCTTTTCTTTCGTGTCTCTTTCAATGATGGTTTCTCCAAACTCCAACCCTCGGCCCCCTTCCTCCCCCAGTGGGTGATTAGATTCCGAGCTTTTCACTGCCTGCGTTCTGTACGTCATCAACGTCGTCAGCTGCAGACAAGACGACGATGAATTTAGCAGAGCAAAGCTGGGAAAGGGATCGGAACGTGGAAAAACTGGGTCTTTGGATGCACTCTTCGTAGAAGGCACGTTGTTGGCACCGCAAAGTCGATTCGGCTTTTTTTGCAGGTCTGGTGTTGTGCAAATGAAAAGCTCCAGCTTTGGCTTTCGGGTGTGTTGTTTGGTGTTGGTTTTTATGGATTTGTAGATTCAAGTAGAATTTGTAATTGAAAGAGTAGTTCTTGCAGTGTTTCATGATTTGATAAATATGAAAATTTGTCATGACAATCAAATTTATTATGTGACTAGATTTTTCTCGTGTATGAATCACGGATACGTCACGACTGTCATCCACATACAAAGCGAGTGAAGTCAAAATCGAACCAAGATCGAACCAAGTTTTTGCAGCGAGGTTTTTGAAAATGTTGTATGCACATGAATTGTTAAAAATAAAAACTTTTTTTTTAATCACCAAGTTTTTTTTTCAAGCGATTTACATTTAATTTCAGATTTGAACTTTAATTAATATTCAAATAACTTGTAGCAATTGTAGTTTTTTTTTTAAATTTACGTTTAATCTCAGATTTGAACTTTAATATTTAAGGAACTTATAGCACACGTATGTTTGACTATGTCAACGTCACTGTTGACGACATTTATTCAGTTTGCTTTCTTTTTTCTATAAATGCGGTTTTGTTGGTGTAATTACTAGCAAATCACATTTTGGAAC